>NC_133823.1:61618834-61801334 GCF_047830755.1 Zonotrichia albicollis | reverse complement strand
AATAGACTTCAAAATGAGTGTATTTCTAAGAAAATGAAATGGCTATGAAAATGTCAAAATTAAACACTAATTTTTCAAATTACTTTCAAGTATTTCTACAACACACATTTTTTACCCCACAAATGGCATTGTCTTATTTTTGACATTTTTGTTGATCTGTGGGGGATTTGTTTTTTGTTGTTTGTTTGCTTGTTTTGGTGGTTTTTTATGTTTGTTTTGGTGTGTTTTCTTTTGGTTTTGGGGTGTTTCTTTTTCTGTGGAAAATAGTCCTTTGGACAATTTTTTTGCTTTTTTTCTCTTATGGTGTGGGGTATTATGTGTTAGATATGTTGAAGCACAGTGTCATTATCAATCTATTTCTAACCTTTACACTCATTCCCTCTTCTGTAATGTGTGTTCATTAGCAATAATACTCTAGATCTTTTGGCTAGCTAGCTAATGTGATTTTTCTTCATTAGGAACTGGAAAAATTTCTTCCTTCTCTCCAGATGGGGATTATGTAAAGTACAAACTCTACACCTGTGCTCCTTTGTGTACATATAAAAATTATACAAAGTCTAAATCTTTGTATGCCTCAAGGTAAATATATTTATTTTTTAAATAAAGGAATAGCAACTATAAATTGTGAAACAGACTAGGGAAATTTTTGTAAATCAAGTTTAGAGGTACTGTCAGCTTTAAAGTATCATCTCATGATTTATCAGAATACTTTAATTGAAATACAGATTTGTAGTAGAAGAAAAGTTCCATGTATGCTTTCTCCCTGAAGTGTGCACTGTTTAAATTGTATTATTTAGGCAATCTGGATTTGAAACTGAGAGAAATTAATGGCATTTTTAATTCAGAGGATTTGTGGCATCTTTTAATATATACAGGTGATCCTCAGAGAAGTTGATCATGTTTTGAATTATAGGTTTGCTTTTGACAGACCTCTAAAGGAATAGGGAAGAACTTCCAGAGTAATCACACAGTAAGAGCATGTATGTACAAACAGGAACAGATCTATGTTAGCTTTGCCTACTATTAAAACTTAAGGAAAATCAGCCAATTTAAGCACACAGAAAACAGCCTTAAACTGCATCTCTTACCAAAAAAAATCCTATTCCTATGGTTAATTTTTCCTATTCCGTTAAGTTGTTTAAACTCAGGATCCAATACTAGAAAATTTTACTTTTAATATCATTAAGTGAGTCAGGTTTGTTAGACTGACAATCACAATAATGATAGGAAATGGGATTTTCCTACACATTGTATATGGAGTTTTCCTACTATGATTTCCTACATAATGTTAGGGTACAAATTTTTGTTCATAAATTTACAATTTATAGTCTTATGTCACGGACAAAGCATATTTCTGTTTTATGATCTGTTTCTCAAATTTCTCAGAACTGCTAAATGTCATTCTTTTTTTTTAGCCTGCCTTTCTCTTTTTCAATTGATATTTTGCTGAACTTTTACCCAGAAGATAGTTTTTTATCATAAAAGTCAATGGTAAATTCCAAGTGTGGAACATGAAAGATTTAAGGGTGTTTTGTTACCAAATGTGTCCTCAGAAGAATTAAGAAAACTTTGGATGTTTATGGTTTTAAAGTGTAAGCGAAACTGGAAATTCCTCTTGTAACTCAAACCAAAATTAGATCAGTTTTAAGAATTCCAGCCTTGAACAGAAAACAGATGGAACAATCTTGAAATGAAAGAGAAAAGCCTCTAATAATTAAATGTTTTTGTTGCTATTATCAAATGTTACTTGATTGTGAACTTAGCTGTTTTCTGCTTTTTTGAATAAACATTTAATTACTTACCTGGTATGGCCAGTAAGAGTCCTGCGAATGAGGTAGAAAAGGAGACTATTCATTCTGAAACAAATGTCTTTCAGTAGAAAAGAATTGCTGTCTAAATTATGCTTTATCTCAAGTATTATTGTTACCTAGTGGGAGTATTGTAAAGCAATATGAAATTCTCTATTTGTGTGAAGGCAGAATTTCTTAAAAGGAAAATAATAAAAAAAGCTCTATCTTTGAATGGATGCATTTAATGAAATACATTTAATTTGAAAACAGATGCAAGATGCAAAACATGAAGCCTAAAAAAAACCAGGAGTATTACAAAAAACCTTCCTGAAACCCAGATTTTATTCCTTCTTTTAGTTGATCAAACTATTAGTCGATCAGACTTTTAAAATAAAACACAAACTGCTTCTAAAAATTTTGTTTCTAGAGAAAAAAAAATCTATGCTACCTTTTTTTCCCAAATAAAGTCTTAGGAGAGTGATAAATACAGAGAGAAAGTGAAAAAATATTTTTTGTGTTTTGTTAGTCATCAGATGAAAACATTTTGTGAAACAGCAGGTTAGTGGTCTTTACTGCCTCTCAGAAGAGATCCTCTTCTTTCAGGTTGTTTGTTCGTGGAGAAAAATTGTCTTGACACCTGGTAAGACCATCTGTCCTTGTAGCTCTCTTTCCTCTGTGCTCTTAAAATGTCTTTGGATGTCAGTTTGTGGAATGTGGAATATTACTTTAAAAATAGTAAAAATATAATAGCTCATATATCCACAGTCATATGTAGCCTAGCAACCACAGTAAATGCAGTACTGCATTAAACTAACAACAGAGGCCAAAAAGCTTATTAGACCTTTTTAAAACTTTGGCCTGTCTGGAGTTGTGTTTAATCTTATTTAGCAGTTAGAAAAATTACCTAAGCCCAGACTTATTGACTGTTATTCAGTCAATGATTATTTGATTTATTTGACTTTTTTTAGCTGTTGCATCTTGGTTGCATAATGTTTATTACTGTAAAGATTTTTTTTTTAACTCTTAGGTACTATTAACAATTGTTTCTTATGTTCAGAATGAACTATCTATGACCCTTGAGTATAATGCAGTGTAGTGTAATATTCTCTATGGTGTGACAGCTGTGGACTCAAAGTACAGGCACAAAATGATACTGGAATTGTTAAGAGCTGCCCAGTGGTGACTTGCTGATGCAATCTTGGGAACTGCAGTTTTAGCTGTAGCAAGAAACCCAACCAAAATGTGTAAAACACATGATACAGCAAATTTGCATGGAACAAGTGAAGAAAGTACAAGTAATATCTCTGTGATTACATGCTGCAAGTGGACCTAAGAGTGAGGAAAAAGAAACCATGAGCACTGCAGTCCTCCTGGAAAAGGATGTGGTGAACTGAATACTTTTTCTACACTTGCACAGAGAAAACCCCTTTACCTGAGTACCCAGAAGGTGGAAAGTTCAGCGTAACACTAAAAAGGTGTGCAATTTGCAAATTATGAGGGGAGGTATGCCTATATTATCCAATAAATGCTCTGCTTGGTCACTGATTACCCATTGTCAAATAAAGGAGAGGTCTGTGACCTCCCACCTCAATGCTTTAGGAAGAGTTTTTTAATTTACACCTTAACTTCAAATTCCACAGTTTTATGACTTAGTTAAGTTCCCAGGTGTGATCTGAAAGAGTATCCTAATTATGAGCTACTTTAGAAAATTAATAGAATGTTCATTATCTACTCCATTATGGGAAGGTCAGAGAACACCAAACATTTCTCTGTACAACTGTGTTGTCTTTTAATGCTAAATTCAGATCTTGACTATACCATTGAAACACAAGTAAAGAAAACTACACAGCAGTAGATCTAAAATTTTATGGGCTTCACAAACTACTAAATGGATTAGAATGCTTCAAATATGAAGAAAGTGCTTAATTTTACTTTCTCAGCAGCTTCCACATAATAATTCAAAGATTTATTCCAAAATAAAATTCTGATTTTAAAATACCTATTTTCATGATACTCAAAGCTGGCTTAAATAATTTGAAATTTTCCTGCTTTATGTAATGCATCATGGAGTATTTTGTTACCTAGGAATGACATGTCCTTTATAAGTGTGCTCCCTACAAGAACAAAAACAAATTAAAATTTGTTCAAAGAATTTGTATTGCACATAGGGGAAAAAAAAAAAAAGAAAAGAACCACACCACCTTCCAAATAGAAATAAATGTAAAATAACATGGAACAAATCTCTTCAGTCCACAGACCAACAATAGTAAATATCCTGCCTTGAAACAATAAACATGTCTTTGTTTTAGAAATGTCTTTTCTAAAGCTAAATTGTGTTATTGAAGGCAACTAAATGTTTCTCTTTCTTGTCATTTTAAGACCTACAAATTTTACATCTAAACTCTTAGAAATTAGAGGGTGACAAGTGGGAAATTTGTTTATACTTTTGTGCTGTCCTGCGAGACTGAAGATTGACAAATTTTTGTCTCTCCTACTTTTTAAAGCCTGCTTTCAATATGTGCAATAGAATTGAATAGAATATGTGAAATAACCACTAAAACTACTATTAAGACTATGTTTGGCAGCACATAGAGGGTTAAAAAGCCTTTCTAATGTACTCAGACAAGAAAAGAGGCACATAGTTTGAGAAAGTATGTATTAGCAAAGTTTATAAATACTTCAAACAAAGTTTTTCAATGCAACTTTTTTTATGTTTATTGGAAATGTTTGTCCTAAACCATAAAATCATTTTATTCTGTCTCTTCTGTAACCACAGTTATTCAATGATAAGAGCAAATTAGCTGTGTAGGCGTGTCTGCTGTACTCTGACAGTAACTTCTGTGAAGATCAGAAATACCATAGCCTTGTCATTGCAGATATTCCTCCGTAAAAAAAAAAAAAATCCTAAATAACTATCAAGAGGGAGCATGATTTTAACTCTGTTTCCACTAAAGCCTTATCTATTCACTCCAGCACAACACAGACTTCAAAACAACAGGTAATTTGTTGAATTACAGTACATGCTGTCTCTCTGTTCTGTGAGAATCCATTAAGCTCAATTAGTACTTCTGTTTCCATAGAGCCTTTAATAACCCTTTTTTCCAAGTATTTTGCAAAGATTAATACTGTACATTTTCCTGACACTTACAGATCACTGTTTTGTCATTTTTATACTTCTATATAATTAGTAACATTCTAAAATTTAAGTTCTGAATTATCCTGGGGCAAATAACTTAGCATATTCATTTAGGATGCTTAATAGCATAGCAAAGCTCTGGTCAAATGACTTCTCTCTCCTACCAAGACTGAAGGTTGGAGTAGAAACATCTGGCTAAAATTCTATCAACTAGCCGAGAGGATGGTGACAGCAAGTAGGTAATTAAATGTATTCATTCAATTTATTTTACTTTTCATATGCATACCTGAGTACCTGGGGATATTTTGATGGGTTTGTAGTGTGGGTTTTTTATTGTTGTTGGGGTTTTTTGTTTACTTTTTGTTTGGGTTGTTTCTTTGTTTCTTGTTGTCCTGTAAGGGCAGACATGGTACTATAATGATTTAATATTTTGTGAGAACTTTACTTGATTGTCACACCTGACAAATGCAATGAATAACTTGCTTTACTTTCAGTAGCAGTAAAAATCTGTATTTGTGCACTGCTCTCAGTCAATATTCTCTTCCCAAATTTATGTAGATAAGAATCAAAAGACTACTGAAAGGGCATTTTGTGTATACAAAATCTCTACATTTCTTTCAAAGTTGATTCTACTACACCTTTCTGATACTGCCAGTGCATTTGTATTTTACGTGAAAGGTAAAATATTTTACTGCAAAACAAAACTCAGATTAAAAAAATTAAATCACACTGTATATTAGAAAGCTTAGATAACATGGAAACAAATACAGAAGGATAATGTTTTTAGCCAATAATCTCATGGAATAGTGGGGTTTATCACACATTTTGTTGGAATTTTGAACACATTCTGATGAATTCGCAAAACTAAAATGTAGCACATCAATTTTCCATTTGATGATTGGCAGGCAAATGATCACAATTTATATATAGACTGTTTTGTGATACAGTAAACAGATGTGAAGAACATGCATGCGTCTTCACCCCACTCATTTGCTTAGGAATGACAAGATACTCAGCTGCAGAACATCCTTCCTTAAAATGGAGGAAAATGACACCACTCCTGTGTATGGTGTGCAGAAGTACTTCTGCTGATCTGAAAGGAGCAAAAAAAACCCAAAAAACAAACAGGAAACAAAAAGCAATCAACCAAAACCAGCCAACCAAACAAAACCCCAAAACCAACCAAACAAGCAAGCAAACAAATAAAACCCCAAACCACCCAAACCCTCCCAACTTTATGTGTGGAATGGTACCCACATGAAATTCAGTAACATTACTAAAATTCAGCTGTGCTGGTTGTCTCATATTTAGTGGATTTTATCTTAAAAACAGTAAAGAGATAACTGATTTTGTAACTTGATGGTCTTCTCTCTGTTCTGACTTTAGAACTTTACTATATCCAGATATGCATATTATACTAATTTCTTTACTTTCTGTAACTGGCAAAACTTTTAAAAATAAAACTCACACACAAATTTCAAGACCGGTCAGTATTGCTCATACTCTTTGCTGGTGTAATGGTAGAATAATTATTGACTCCAAGAGAAACACAGTTTGATTACAATGCATTTTTCAGCCCTTTTCTCCCAGATAAATCCTGTATCCTTTTAGGTAGCTTTCTGCGTAAAGAGTACAACTTTAAGCTCTGTGCCTTAAATTTAAACACATCTACCATCTGACTTACTCATCTAAAAATCTACTACAATAAAAGAGCCTTCTGATTCATAATTTAAGGAAGTCTTTAGAGGAAACTATTACATTTGTCTCTAAATTATAAGTGATAAGAAAGAGATAGTTATTTTAGATTGCCTCTGGCAAAGAAAAATGCAATATAAAAGCACTACAAAGAAATACGTGTAAAAAGCTAAAATAATGTAGCCATTACATTACTATTTAATTTTTCATGAAACTTCTGCAGGTACTGAAAAGAGATAAGTGAAGTCTTTCAAGCAAGTCCATCAAATTGTAAATGATGACAAAGAGCATTGAAAAACCTATGGGGGAAAAAGAAAAAACACACATCTTTGCACAACTGTGGCTAAAAAAAAATGTTTAAAACATAGTAGCTGTATCAAAAAGTTTCTTTTTTAATGTCTTGCAATTTCTGTCATGAGTCTCTTCTAATAGTGTAAGACTTAATTTTTTTAATTTTCTATGTATTTATATTAACTATTAAGGTAAAATTTAGAAAAGCACTGGACTGTGGAGTTTATATCTTGCTTTAAAGACCACTCAGCATTCAGTTTGAATGAACAGGAGCTTATCTTGAACCATGCCTTAGAATTAATTTCTGATTTTAATGAAGACAAAGGGTTATAAATTTTTAAGTGAAATTTTCATATTTATAGATGAAGTTTTTAGGAGAAGAGAAAGATAAAGGACATGCACCATCTAAACATTTTTCATATATCATTGTGAAATGAACTGGCATTCAAAAAGTTGTCATTCAATGACAACTTAAAAGTTGCTTAAAATTTGCTTTTTAAGTATTTATTAGTGTTTTGATCTGTAACTGATAAGGGCAATGTCTGTAGTCTCCAAATAAATAGGTATCAATGAAGCAGGGAATTCTCAGGGATATATAAAGAAATGCATTGTGGTAGAAGATTGAAGAATTCAGTAAGTCTTGAGTCTAAAATGACAGAAGCAAGATATAGTCAGCTACTTCAAAAAAACCACAGCCCATCATTCTTTTTCTCCTTTTTTGACTATTTTTGTTAAATTGTAGCTGGCTATGTCTTCTTTGTTCTGTGATTTGTAAAGCCTCTCAACTTCATATGGAATCTAAAATTTTAATTTAAGTAAGTTTAATGAACTAACAAATTGTGGGTAAACACATGATGATCTATGTAGTTTGGAGTCCTGTTTTATTGCTTTTTCTAATCTGTTTAAAGCCCTGTTTGGTGGCAAGAGACATACTCCTCAGTGTCAAAATAAGGATTAAGAGCATTATTTTCACCATCTGCATTTACTTCAGTTAAAGATTTGTGCTTTATTAAGTAGTCTGAAAATATTTGTTGTCCTAAAGAGTGAAGAATCTTAGCATCTCATTTAGAATTGGTCTTAACGTTTGTCTAGACATTTACAGTCTAAATCGACATTTTACGCTGCTTCTGGAATTATCACTTTTATGTCTGTGTTTGGACACTGATGTCTTTCTAAGGGGCTGCTTATTGGGGTTTATTTTGATGTTAGTTTTGATGAACTGGAAAACCTTTCCAAAAAACTATTTTTATTTAAAGTCTGAGTCAATTTAAAAGAATGTGAACAACTAGAATACAGTCATGCTATAGATGCAAATTTTTCTCTTTGCAATAGGTTGACATCCACTGCAAGTGTTCAACCTTTGTTCAGTTGCCCTAGCTTACAAGCATTCACTTTTCCTGCCCCAATTCTGCCCAAGAAAACTGAAATAAGGTAAAAATGCTGCCACTGAGACATGTAGCAGATTTCAAATCATAGAAAAGGAGGACCAAAAGACAGCGTTAAGAGTAGATGGTTTGTAGATGGCACCAAGACTGCAGAGGATATAGGGCATCCTCTTTCAGCTAAAGCAGAAGGAGGGATCATGGAAATGGTCTTCTGCAGGGAATTGCTACAAAACCAAAGATTGCATTGCTTGTTCTTCTGTTACTCCTGTTTTATTTCTCTAAAACTGGAGTTTTAGAGAAAACTCTGTAAAATTCCTCTGTGTTTTTTCAAAAGTACTCTGTTTACAGGGAGACAATCCTACATTAAAATGAAACTAGCCCCTTAAGGGCTGTTTACAGATAAAAGCAGAAAAAGTTCTGTATCTTTATTCATAATACAAATTACTTTCATGTGAATGCTTTATTTAGAGGGATTTTTGTGTCATCATTTACAAAACCATGTATAGTTGTACATCTAATATTGTATAAATGAATAAATTTCTAACAGCCCCAAGAGTATTGTTTTGAATTACTCAAAATCTGTCTCAGCAAAATGTTTGTTTCTATATATCATGAAATGCTTTGAATGTATGAGTTTGTTCAGTCTAGAAACTAAAGTGTCAAAATCCAATGTGAAGAGATACTACTTTAAATAAATCAGGTTTTTTTCAGCTACTTTTTATCTGCTTCCTATTTGTACTCATCCGCTCCTATCCGAAGACTTAGCAGAACTTTAACTTCTATGTAATAGTTTTCAGTATCCATCTGTAAATATTTCTGCTCAGAAGATTAACTAGCTTCACAAACTGCTGCCATTTTTCTACATATGCACATGTACAGCTGCTAGAGCTACTGGTCCTTAAAAAAAGCAGTGCCTAAAAATAAAACCTGAAAAAGAATTCATAAACTTAAAAGAAACATTAGATAAAATCTTTTTATGTTACATCATATAATTTTTAAATAGTTTAATATTTAGAGCTTTACTATTTAAAACGTTAAAAACACATTAATTAGTGTCACCTACTAAACTTAATTGCAAGATTAATTATTTTAAATAGAATATCATATCTTCATTACAGAATTTACATTTCCTATTTGCTATCCACTAAACAAGGGAATTTGATTTCAAAGGCCACAATGTTAAATGTATAAGCAGAACTGTTTCTACAGATTACCTTGCCAACACACATACATTTCTGATGGTAAAATTAGGATGTTGTGTACAGCAAAAGGACAAGTCTAGGAGATACGACTGGAAATACTGAATTTTGTTGACTGCTACTGTATCATCTTGAAAACATCAGGAAATCTTCAGTTTCCAGAAAGTGTAAGACTTGTGCTTGGATTTAAGAAGAAATATCCTATAATGCTTTACAATAAATAACTGGTGGCCTTTTTTGTTTTTTTTTTCTTTTTCCTGCTAAGGAAAAAGAATTAAAACACTAAAAGATTAACATACCTCACTAGGAGACAAATTTTCTTTTGAAGATTGTTTGGAACAATTAAATCTTATCATTTCAAAAATGATATAGTTTTGAAACTTTTTTGAATGCATAGGTTCATGCTGCATTTCAAGCAGAAATACACTCCCCCGAAGAAGTATCCAAAACCTCTATTTTTTTTTTAATGTTCTTCAACTCTTTGTCTTCATAGTACTCATGAACCCAAAGCAGACTCTGCACAAGGTCCCAGGCCTACCAGAGTTTCTAAACCAGCCTTTGCCACTATAACTGGCATGGGGTTTTGCAGTTCTCAGCACTCTTGATCAGGCCTTGAAGACTTACCACAGGTTTCTTCATAAAGAATGAGGAACATTGTCAGACAGGCAGGAAAACTGACATTTATTAAAATCAGTGTTTTCTTCTGTGTGACTTGTTAAGTGAAGTGGGATGACACCATTTGTTGAATGTTGGACATAATTCCTCCTTCATCATACTCCTCCCAGTACTGGCTGCACAAGCACCTGAAGCACAATCTGATCTTCTCCCTGCCTAATATAACAAAGAGTTCTGTACTGACTCCTTATTCTCATTTGGGACAGTTGGCAGCAGGACCACAAGTTCTCAGTAATGCAAGATTTGCCAGCTGTTCAAGTAGTATTTGCCTTTCAGCTTCTTTAAAAATTTTCCCGGACCAGTGAACGTTCTGAGGACCTCAGATAGCTTCATGTTTTCACGTAAAGTTTATTGCCCATTGGTGGTCGGAGTTATCACTGTTATCTTCCTCATAGATGTCACTGCAACCCAGCCTCTGTGCTTTTCCTCCAGCCTTGCTCATTGTAGATATCATCAAGACTATCATTAGAGGAAAACAAATAAAATTGAAGACACACATTAACTACACAAGGATGTGTCTTTATAGTCTAGTATGGATTGTTTGCCCTAAGTGTCTTTATAGTCTAGTGTGGATTCTTTGTATCAATTTCTGGTCACTTAATAATAAAAAAATAATAAAAAAACCCTATTAGTTCCATCTCACAATGGATCTTGAAGAGATGCCAAAGTCTGCAATCTAGCTGAAAATAATTCACCAGTGTTTGAGTAGCTGAGCTTCTATTTCCCCACTGGAAGACTCCAGGAGCAAAAAAAAAAAAAAAAAAAAAAAAAAAACACAACTATAGATTTGGTTTGGGGTTTTGTTTTTTCCTTTTCCATTACTTTTTCACATGAATTAAGAAAATAACATTTGTAAATGGTAAATTGAAAATTACTGATAATTTTGTCTAATGCTACTTAAATATTAGAAATCCACAGCTTTCTATAGCACAATCTGACATCTTAAGCAGTTGTTTTGGTGAATTTGCTCTAGAAAAATCAAAATAAAAAAAATTCCAAAGGCAGTCAATGACTAAAAATAATTAAGCACACAGGGGAATAGACAGCAGGATCTTGGCAATGTTATTCTCCTATTGTTTGTTCTGCCAAACAAATTCAGGCCTGAGGGGTTTTGGATTTGTATCAAATATTTGGAAACAATCCTGTCCATTTCCTCGCTGCATCTGATTTTCTGCATGTTACCAAATAGGGCATAGCATCTGAGAATTCCTCTCTCACAGTGAGATTTTTTGGGCTTGAAAATTAGAAATGGTGAAAACATTAATGACTTAGTTGTTTCTGAAAGCAATATTGCAAAAAGAAAGAAGAATATTTATGTATATGTGGCAAAAAAAAAAAAGTAAATGTTTAGTGTAAGTAATCAGTTTTTGGAAAAAGTCTGGAGCCCTTGCTACTTAAATGCAGAACTGATAAGATGCATTTCTGTACAGAAACTCATATACAGGTTATATTCACGAAAATGCTGTTACCAAATAGATGTTTTGAGCTGTCTCCCATAAGGGTGTAGTCCTGAAATACTAGAATTCCGCTTTTATCTGCTACTGTCTCAATATTTAAGTGCTGTAAAATAAAAAAATAAAGGGAAAATTTTGGGCTAGTAAAAAGTTTGTCAGTCTTCTGGCTAAACAAGTTTGCTTGTCTTGGAGATAATGTTGTCTATTTTAATCTCTAGTTTGGGTTTTAAATCATGCGAAGGCATTGAACAAATGAGGAAGACACTAATTAATATTCATTTTATAAAACTAAATCAAGCATTAATTGGAGTGAGAACAAAATTAAAATATTGAAGAATAATTTCTTACTTCTGTTCTTTCCTATATGAAATTGATAAAACCTTATCCAAATATATCCTTCCATAGTTATATATTAATTTTATATGAATATAATCCCAAATATATCAGTACAGATAAAAATATGGAAACTCGTCCAAATGTAATAGCTGGCTTTCAATAATTATACTCAGTTAAAGACAATTCAAAGCTATACAATTTTTGAGTCATTAAATTATTTTAAAATAGTCATAGAGCAAGGTAATCAGTATCATGGAGCATGAGAACAAAAGAGGAACAAAAATTTCAGTTGCTAAAAGCAAATAAAGAAAATTAAATCTTTTCTTGTGTGAATAGCTGTATTGTTTGGTAACCTGCAGACGTAAATAGCTTCCCATTTCTGTGAAGATAGAAAGATGAAGAATAACTGCTGTTGGATGAAATAAAGATTTTCAATTAAAGGAAGGGCTTCACACATTAAAGTGTATTCTTGAAGAGCACGATGTGAAATATCAAATGATTGCAGCAGAGATCAGGGTTTTTGATATATTATGTGTCTCAGCCATTGTTGCCAGGGATGATTATAAACTCAGTGTTAGACAGAAAGACAAGACTTGCAAAAGATTTTTGTTGCTAATAGGTAGATTTTTTTTAATAATTAAAGCATTTTTTAAAGATTTTTAAATATTTGAGCTCAGCTATTTATTTGTCATATTAAGTTGAACTCAGAAAGAACAGCTTATAAAACAATGAAACAAATGAAAAGTTAGAAAAGTATAAGGTTTAACTACTTACACAGTTCCACCACACAACTGAAATCTAGTTGTGCTTCCTAAAACTATTACTGTTCAATACTTTCTACAACAATGAGGAGTTTGGAAGCAACCCATCAGTTGAGTTTGGGGATATCCAGTTTGAGGGATACCTAGATGTTTGTTTCTACCTGTGCTGAAATGAGGCCTTCGTGGTCTCTTCAACATAGGTAAAATGAAATAGAAGTAAATGAAGAACCATGCATCTTAGAGAATAGGTTTTTGGTCAGGACATTCAGAGTTCACATCCAATAGCTTCTTCATGGTAAATTATAAATGTGTAATGATTATTGTATATACATATACATCTTATACATATACACATATGCATACATATACATATACTTGTACATGAAGACATTCAAGGCTATCACAAGACAGGTGATTTAGAAGCTGTATAAATTCTGTCCACTTGTTTTCAAGAGTTTTGCCTTCACCCTTCCCTTCTGAAAGGAAGAGAAACAAAACTCTTGTAACAGCACTCTCTCCTATAAAGCTTGGGCAGAGTTAGAAACCACTGTATGACTTTAAGAAATCTAAGAAAATGTAGCATAGATTCACTTCATCTCAGAGCTGTTAGCTTTTGATTTAAGGTTGCTTTATCTTGCCAGAAGTGTAAAACACAAATGAATAATGGTGAATGGGCCATGATGTCATACAGAACTAATGGCCATTCAGCTGAAACATTTAATTAATATTGAACATAAACAATTTTACCTGTCACTGTAGCTCTGACCTTGCAGTTTTCAGGTATGGGCAGATAAGTTAGGAAATAGGAATACACAATCCAGAAGTAAGGATATTTGTATCCTTGACATGTGACAGGACAGCAATAAAGGTAATTGAAATATATGATGCATTTGGCATTGATGCAGATACCTAATTTTGATAGTGTAGGAGAATGACCGATGTGACATTTTACTCATTTTCTTCAGCTGGAGCTTGTACAATTTCTCAAGAGTAAATGACCTTACAGTATTAGGTAATATAGTCTTGACCCTGACAATCATGAAGGCTCAGAGTGTGAATACGCAGTCAGCAAAACAGCCTCACTAAAATTTAGCTACATTTTATTGTGGGGCAAAATCAATTAAAAGTTTCAATGATAATGCCTGATGGCCGTGACACCCTCAATGTTCCCTCAGCTGCTTCTCAGTTTCTGTTCCATCTGCTTCTAGCATTTTCTGTGTTTCTTGAACATATTTTCACTGCGATGCCACCAGCTTGTCTGCGGGGCTCAGCTGTGCCCTGTGGTGTGTCCTGAGGAGCCAGCTGGAGCTGTTTGTGTGTGGCACCGTCCCTCCTCACAGTGGATGGCTGAACACACAACTGAAGCTCTATCTGCATTTATTTCTACCCACTGTCAGATCCAATGAGCAATCTCAGAGGACACCTACCTTATTAAGCCTTAAGGAAAGAAAGGACTGGAAAAATGGGGTGAAAATTCCTCCTATAGATATCATTCACCCCTGAGAAATGCTAATGTTGAACAGATGACTCATGCAATTAATTTATAGCTATGAATTAAAACCACAGAAACTTTTACTTTCAGGAGAGTACCTTAACTGAAAGCTTATGTCACATTATAAGTCAGCTGATTTCAAACTGACTTACTGAAGGCAACATTTTAAAAAAAACTCTTTGTTCTAATATTTTTTTCACTGTCTAACTCCACTAAGTAGCCTTGCTGTTACATGTCTCTAATCAGTGTGCTATCATGAGTCTAGAATTAGGACTTTGGTGGCTTTGGATAACTTAAAAATCTAATGTAAATTAAATGAGCATCTTAAAAATTAACATAGCAAAGAGAGACTAGAAAGAATGCAATGCTTTTTGCCAAAAGTATATTATTTTTTGGCTTAGCAATAACTTAAATTACTATTTCTCCTTAAAGAAGGATTTTTATTGTAAAACATTATTTCCATGCGCTCCTTTTAAATACTGTTCTGAAAAAAAAGGCCAACTAATAGTCAAATAGATAATTTGGTTTTGTAGTTGGTTGTAGTAAAAAGTGTACAACTTGCTCTCCAAGATTCACATTTGCTAGGTGTTACAGGCAAATATATATTTTGTAGTTTTTTTCATTGTTTATCAGAATAACTCCAAACATAACATAAGGTGAGATCACCAGCAAAGAGCAGCAGCCACTGTTACTGTCTGTCAGAGTACGGCCTCTAGAATCATGGAGTACACAATACCCAACTATTTTTCTTTTTTTTTTCTTTTAACTCCAGATCTTTAGCATCCATAATGAACCAGTCTGCCTTTCTGGTGGCTTTGTTTTAGTTAAGAGGGTTAATTTTACTCCAATCTTTAAATGACAATGGTTACATCTGTAAAAATGGTTACTTCAGCTAGCAAGTAAAACTGTAAAAATTGTCACTTCAGCTAGCAGGTTCTTTTACTGACTGCAATGTTTTCCTCTAACACATTCCCAATATTTGGGCAAGGATTTGTGTGGTGGGTTGATCCTGGCTGGATGCCAGGCATCCATCAAAACCATTCTGCTGCTTCCCTCTTCAGCTGGTCAGAGGCGAGAAAGTACAATGAAAGGCCCACAGGTCCAGATAAAGGCTGGGAGAGATCACTCACCAGCTACCATCTATCTAGACTAGTTTTAAATTCATGCCCTGTTTTGGAAATAATGAAATCACTTTAAAGAAAACTAGATATATTTTTGGGTACTGTGCGTTTCTCTTAACCTGTAACATGGATATTATGTAAATTAAGATAACTTTTGCAATAAAAAATAATGGCCCCAGTAATGAATTTTTGTAACAGAAGCAATCTTATAAGTGGGAAGAACATTATATGAAATAATATTTTTCCATTTGGTAACTGAAGCAATATGAGTATCTTCACTGTGAAAAAATAAGGAATAAAATTAATATTATTCATAATATCTACAGAAGACGTTACTATTTTCTATTATTTCTTTTGGAAATTATGCTTTCTGATACAAATTTCCATTCCTTAATAAGTTGCTTTATAATGATACTGAAACTAATATAAGGTATTTTAAAAACTCAGAGAAGTTCCTTAATCCAAGCGGTGGACTTTGTGTTCATACATAAAAATTGCTCAGTAATAAAGCAACATAATAAATAAATGAAGTGAAGCAAACTGTAAAACAAGTTCCTGGTCATTTGAGTGAAACCCTTTGTCAAGTTAAACTGACTAAAGATAAATCAGATCCTGGGTTAACCAAATGGCTCATCCTTACACTGTGTTATTGGCAAGAAACAGATGAAAGTCACTGTCTATAATTATGTGTTGTATCAAGGCTTCTCTGGTCCACTGCTTTTGCCGGACTCAGTAAATATTTCTGATATTTCTGGTCCTTCCTACCTTGTGCAATTGGTTTGTTTGTTTTTAATTCAATTTCTGAATACAGAATACCAAACTAATGTGTAGTAATACTGTACTGAATCCATATGCACCCTAAGGCATTTTAATGTGCCTAAAGAATCAGCTTAAGAACCAGTAGAAACAACATATTTTGAGATCTGTTTTGCTGTAGAAGTATTTAGTGCCCAAGAATATGCCCTATCTTGCTTTGGCTATGCTATCCAGTTCATAATCTTCTTTTTCTCATCAATGAACTGTTCAGCTGCCTAAATAAATCTACCTGATATCATTTGGTGAATGCAAGGGTCGTTCAGACATCCACTTAAAGCTGACAGATAGAACACAAGCAACTTTATCAGGTAAAATAAGCTGGCAGCAATTACTGCCAAAGTAAAACTAGTATCTAGTACTTACATTTGGGCAATCAAATCCAACCCAAAACGCAATTGTAACTTCAGACTTGTCTTTATTGAAGGGCAAGAGTTGGAAACATAGGTAAAGACAATGGAAAGGAAAAACAAAAAGGAACAGAAACATTTGACTTCTAAACCTTTTCTCTCCATGTTTAGAGCACTTATTTATGTCTCTGTACCAATATGATAAACCTGATCTTTCTTTGGTAATAAAGTCTTCCCAGTGAATATTAATTAGAATTATGGTGGAAAAACAAATGTCTATGATCTTGCAACATTAATCATTAGGGTACACAAAAGCTTGATCATGTTCTTTCTCATATTTTTAAAGAATTATGTATTTATTCTTTTGAAAATGAAATGAGTTTCAAGAAGAGTGAGAAGAGATAGGTGATAGAAGGCATATGCTCAGAATGTCACAGCACTGAATTGCTCTAATTATCTTTCCATTACTTTAGCCAGATGCCTAGGACACCTTAATGCCAAATATTAACAGGAAAAACAAATCAGGTATCTCACGGATATTTAGGATTTTTATAATAATGATTTAATTATTTAGCATTTTAACATATAGGCATGCAATTGACAAAGTTCATGTCATTTTATTTAACTTATCCAACTCAAATCAAAGAATTTTCTGATGTCATATTAAAAATATTATCCTGCAAATGAGAAAGTAAAATCAGCATAGAATTTCAGACACATTTTTCTTCCTCTGTTTTACAAAACAGTTGTTATCGACTGACTTCTTAAATGTCCTGAGCCACTGAAATATGAGGTGCTCTTCTTAGTGTGCTACCTCTGACATCATTATAATTTCCATCTCATTTTATCTACAGTAATATCTTTTATCAGTCCTGTTTTGAATGTCATTTTAAATTCCCAATTAAGTAATATTTTGCTCTTGCTCTTCCTATTTTCTACTGTATCATGTACTTGCACATTCTTTTTTCTCTGACTCCCTTAATAAATAGCTTAGGTTTCTTTTACTTACAATTTCTTGGAACAGCAAACCTGCTAGGGCAGTGGAAGAAAACTTCAGAGCTGTAATTTTTGTAATGTCTGTTTGCTTGAGCTTGCTGTAGCACAAACAGCTTGCTCTAATTGTACCAGATAAATCACTGGAAAAAGGCCACTCTAGTTCTTAAATTTTATATCAGCTAAGTTGTCCCCTTTGGTGTTTTAACTTAAGGAAAGAAGTTAATTGATGAAGAAATAGTTTGGCAGCACTATTATTTGAAGAGTCTGAGACAGACTGAATGATGATTTCTCTCTGAGTCTAACATGAGCTTGATTATAAACCCATATCTGCTGAGAGAGAATACAGTCATCACTTTCTTCTAGTGTTCATTATTTTGGTTTGTGTCTTCATTATTTCAGTTTGTGTCCTCTTGAGGCCTTCCCAGAAGTGCAAGTCTCTAAATTACAGTCCCAGTCTTGACATTGTGATGCATGTTAGCAGAAACTTCTGCTGACACAGTGGCACACTTAAGTCAACAGTGATCTGTAACAGTTTGGAGATATTTCTTTGTGAGCTGCTTGATGGTATTAGCAGCCAAAGTCAAAACAAATGTTTACATTTATTTCAGGAAAAAATAGGTTTACAACATGACATACATTTATATCATAAATCCTCTACTGGTCTTTGCCTGCCTGTGGATATATCATTCCAGGAGCTGAACTTTGATCCTCCTTGTTCATCCCTTCCAGTTCAGGAATTTCTATGACACCCCACTTCATCTTTTTTCTTTTCCTTGGAATGACATGGTCACTCACCTTTTCCATCTCCCTTTCTTTAGGAATCCTGTAGTTTTCATCCAGCTCTTTGCATAGGTCCGTAACTACAATGAAGTTGAATCTGCTCTTCAATGCAGTTTGTCTGACACTTTTCAATTATGGATTATGGCAAAATTGACAAATACCAGTACAGTTAGAAGTCTTCCACTGCTCTGTCAGAACTGAAAAAAGGTCACTATTGTCCTGTAGTAGGGAAACTGCATTACTTGTACTAGGATGTTTCAGCTCATTGAATCTGAACTTATTGTATACTCAAATAAACTAAGTCTACTGCATAATTATGGAGAATAATTCTTATACTGCATATATAAAAAAGACTACTTAAAGTCTCTTTTTCCTTCTACACATTATAATTTTATATTCATTCCTTTTTCATGCTTACTTAAAATATTATTTGTAAAATAACAGCTTTGCTAATGCCTAACTTTGTTCTTTCTCCTTAATAGTAGCTTTCTGGGATTTTTTTTTAGCAGTAAAATTATTTAAGATCTCCTGTACACTGAGGCCCTCTGTATGGCTGGCCAACAGGGACATTTCTTTGGCAGTACTATATTAATTATATAGAAAAAATGAAATGTGAAATATATACTTTGGAATGCAGACTGATAGCAGAAGAAATACTCATTTACAAGCTTTGTTTATCATTTAATTCCCTCAGTGCTGAACATAATAGGTCGCATGTTCAACAATAGTTCACATTTAATAGGTTTTTCAAGGTAAAGAAAATGCCAGCCATGAAGATCTCAAAAGTGCAGAAATAGCATGTTGTTAATGTACTCATTTCAGAAGTGATCAATGGCAGGTCTCCTGGGGGACAGCAGCCATCCTGTGAAGGATAGGAGCACATTCAAGAAGGAAAGAGGGTGCAACATCAAAATGAAGTGGTACAGAGAAGTTTATGCCTCCTTCTCAGTTCTCTAAATTAACATCTCCTTTTGAAGGAAAGGAAGAGATCCACTGAGATCTTCAGGCATTTAGATAAAAGACTTCTGCACCTTCCAAGAAACTCTATATTTGTTCAGAGAATAACCAAAATTCTCTTTCTAAATAGGCATTGATTTTAGCATTTCTAATTTCCTTATAATTTTTTAAATATTAAATTTCATATTGTACATGAAGTAATATAAAATATAATAAATATTATTTTTTAACCTAGCCTTTACTGCCAATCATCTGTGCTGAAGTATTCAGTATATGAGAGATCATTCTGACATTTAAGAAATGCTTTTACTGAATTCCTTTTGCTCTTCACAGAAAGAATTAAGGGGGTTTTGATTACTGACAAATTACAAGAATATAATTCTGTAGACCAGTACTTGGAGAAGTTTCATATAAGGGAATAGTCCCAGTCCAAAAGTTGCTAAAAGAACTCTCTGCTTTACTTGTTATTAAGAAATGGTACCGTTCAAGAGTTTGCTTTTTCCGCTTGGCAACAAAGAATCCATGTTGTTTCTTTACAGTTCTCATTAGAAGCCAAAGACTTCCCTTAGGTGTTCCTGAACAAAGTTCAGTAGTGTTTACTTGGGAGTGGAGGAAATCAAAGCTTCACAACAGAAATATTTTAGAATAAATCCCATATAAACTAATATTTTCCTAAAAATTATGATCATTTACATTATAAAACTAAGGGAATTAATAATTTTATATTTGTGTCACAAACAGCAGATTTTCATCCTTTTGTTGTAACTTAAAAGTACGTGCAGGAAATTTTTCTTTTGTCTGGTTTTGGATTCCATTTGGGATTTTAGCTGCAGTTTGCTACTGCGTGTAATGTGAGTTCATCGGTCTATGAAAAGAGACACACTGAGGAAACTGCTGCCTCAAAATGAATTTCCTTATTAGTCACACACTGTGCTAGCTAGTGTAGTGCTCAGAACACTGCTGTAAAGTAAATGCTACAAACTGGAGCATATTTATCTTTCAAATGCAAACACAGTTTTAGAATCTCATTGTGAATTTAGAAATGTAATTTCATAATTTTTCCATGAGGAAATAAAATAAACATACAAAGAGGGGAAAATAATTTAAAAAGCAGTAGCCACATGTTAGGACAGTTGGAACCTTGACTTGCATTTACAAATGCCTTGTACACTATTTGAACAGTTTACTTGTGCAAAAGACTGAAAAGAATGAAAACATAAAAATTACTCCTCAGTAAATTTTCTGTGGCACTGAAGGTTTTCTCTGTCTCTGGGCCATTGGGATATAGGAATAGATGATATTATGACCTTCTTTCACTGATGTTGATAGACACATTTTACTAAAATATAAGAATATTAATGTCTTTTAAAAAGAAATTGTCATAATTTCAGGAAGATGGCCTCTATCATAAGTAGTTGTAACTCATTTTAGTAAATGAGCTATGTAGATTACTTGGACAAGCAATATGTTTTGAATTCATATGTCAAATATAGTGAAGTTTCAGTAGCTTGAAAATATGATGGAAAGAAATAAATATTGCTTACCACTGATAATAGCTGTCTGAAGTAGTTCATAAGAAATTTAAAGCAATTTGTTATATGAATTATGTGTTATTTAGCAGTCTAAGTACTTCAAGATTATCTGCTTTATCAGAATTAATTAGCCTTATTGCAATAGGACAAAGTAGTACTTACAGATGTAATTAAAAATTAAAAATTAAAAACAAGTAAACATTCCCTTAAGAAGGTACATTTTTAAGGCAATTTACAACCTATTACTATACAGATTACTAGTTAAAAAATTACTAATCAAACTGGGGTCAAAGTTAAAATGAAATAATAAGTTTGAAGTTCAAGTAAAAATAATAGCTAATTTGATCTATTTAGAAACTTTTGTTATTGTAGGGAAGTGTAATTGAAGTATGCAAATATCATTGTTGGCATATAAGATCAGAAAAACACAGGAAAATTACTCAAGCTGGCAACAATTGCATATTATCTTGGATTCAGGAGACTTTTCCCCCTGTAGTATCAGGTCAAATATTTATTCCAAAAGTCCTATTGCTGTGTCCTTTTCCAGTAATTTTTCTACCTTCTTCCACAAAACCACATACCCTTTCTGTGAGTTTAATCAACCTTAAAGTTAAACCATGCATCTAAGAACATTGTCCAAATGCTTCCTGAATTCTGACAAGCTTGTGGCCTTGACCACTTCCCTGGGGAGATTTCCAGTGCTTGACCATCCTCTCAGTGAAGAACTTTTTTCTAAATTCTATATTAAACTTCCTCTGACACATCTTTAAGCTATTCCCTCTCATCCTATCACTGGACAGTGGAGAGAAGTGATCAGCACCTCCCTCTAGGTCTACCTCATGAGGAAATTGTAGACAGCAATGAGTTCACCCCTAAGTCTCCCCTTGCCTAAGCTGAACAAACCTCATATCCTGGGCCACTTCTCGTAAGTCACTCCTGCCTGTCCTTCCACCACCTTTGTTTTCATTCTTTGTACACATATTTAGGAGTGAAAGGAAAGAGCATCCCTGTCAGAAATTTTCAGTTCCAATTTTTCAAAGTGAAAGGAAAAGAAATTCCCCAAGTAAGCCAGTGTTTGTAATGGATCTTTTTAATTTGTGCAGGTAGAAATGGTATGCAGGGATAACATAGACTTTCATGATCCAATAGTTGCTATAGGCAACTTTATTATTGAGAAGTGAGAGAAATTGAGGCTTCTGGTAACTTCTGCTTAATGCCAGCAGTGCACACTGGAGGCCAACCAACCTAAAGAGACAGCTTTGCAGGGAAGGACCTTGAAATACTGGTGGGCAAACTGACCATGAGCCAGAAAAGAGCTCTCATGGAAATAAACCAGCAGCTGGATGGGCTGTGTCAGGCAGTGTTGGCAGCAGACGGGACCTGCCTGTCTGCTCAGCACAGATGATACCATATCTTGAGTGCTCTACATTCAGACTGTAGTCTGAAGTCTATTAGAAATGTCCTCAATAAATTAACAGCAAATAAATCTTTGTTGGGAGGGACCATGAGAACAGTCTGTGCAGTGTCACCATTACCCTCCTTGTATTATGCCGTGTCCAAATAGCTTCATCCCCTAAGTTGTATAAACAGCGGGAGCACCTGCTTCAGGCAATTTATAAAATGATATAAGGAAAAATTACTACAGGATACAAGTTCATTACTCTTACCCAGCATATATTGCTCACCATAATTAGGGAAAAAAAACCTATAACTAACCCAATTCCACTTCTTGTGAAGTTCAGACTAGGCTCTGACTTCATACCTTTCATTTCTATAATTAAGGTTTTAAGAAATTAAGAGTATTTTCTTTCCTTAACAGCTCACAGAAATAAGCAATAATATATATTTAAAAATATGTTTAAATGTATATTTAACCTTTAGTTAGTAAACTCTCATAGAAAAGAAACTAAAATAAACATGTTTTTAAGTATACAATTCTGGGTTTGTTTTCTGTTGTTTTGTTGTAGTACTTTGTATAGCTAAAAAAGATTGAGTTCCTTCTAATTCCTCATGCTTAGGAATTATTTATTAAGACCATTTCTTTTCTTTTGTCCTGCTTGTTATTCTTTGAACTTAGGTCTCCTCAGGCTCTTCAATATCTCCTATTGACTCTTCTCACTTTAATTTAATTACTTTTTTTTTTCTGAGACTTTGCAGAAATGGAAAGTATATATGCTGTATTGAATTATATTTCTTACTTGACCTTTAAATATTAAAAGATGAGAAAAAGTAACTTGAAATAGATTCAAACTTTAGATCTGTGATTTTCTTTGGATCCCATTAAAAATGAGTATTCTTTTTGAAGTAGGGTTGCATGCAGGAGCTGTGAATAAAATCAATAGCAAACAGCAGATTTAGTCATAATGTAATATGAAAAACGGGAATACTTGTAGTGGTATATGAGCTCTGAAAGTGAAATAAAATGAGGTGAGGAAGGGGCATGATGTTGCTTAAAAACCCACTTAGAGTTTATACATGAATTCTGTAATTTCTTCACAGAAGATCTATACTTCAGCCAAATTTTGATTATTATAGGGTCAATAAAGAAAACAGTTTCATTTTAGTATCTCTTTGCAATGACATGAGATTAAGACTCATAACGATAAAATTTTTAACTTTTGTAGAGTTTTGTTATGAAAGAAAAAAACCAAAGAAATCCCTGTTTAGAAGGAAATTTTTCTTTTTTCATGATCATTCAGTAAATAATAGTCCAATTATACTGTCATACAAATAAAATAATTTACTTACATCTCTCCTGGTAGGTTCGTGGTATCATTATGCACACAAGAAGACCCTTTAAACATGACGAAAAATTATGCACCATTTTTAGTAAAATATAAAATTTGGCTAGTTTAAGGACTAAAATAATGGTAATAACAGATCATTTTTTTATTAGATAGGCAAACATAAATTACTCTTATTCTTCTTTTAACACTGGGACTCTGACTATGAACTGATGCTTAAAGGCTTTTGAAAATACTCTCAAAGGAAGAAAGGAGGAAACCTACATAAGCCATGGGGAAATGATTAGTGATGTACCACTCCACCTAGACATTCACAACTCTCTGGGGTTGGATGGGCTTCACCCAAGAGACCTGAGGGAACTGGCAGAAAAGGTGTGGAGGGAAGGTGTTTAATGATTTTGTTTCTCTTTACCCTATACCGATTTCATAGGTAAGAAATTTGATTTCCCCGAGACTAGTCTCTTTTGCCCATGACAGCAATTGGTGAGTGATTCCTCCCTGTCCGTAGCTCAACCCACATGCTCTTTGTTCCATTTTCTCTCCCCTTGCCCAGGTGAGGGCATTGATGGAGCGGCTTCGGCAGGCACCGGCCTGCGACCGGGGCCAACTCACCACAGCCTCCAACACACAGATCTGCCTGCCAGCCCCAGGCAGAGGTTTCAGCTAAAAAGGGACATCTGAAATGTTTCTTATGCTTGGGTTTGGTAAACAGATCGCTCTGCAGACTATTCCAGTACTGACATTTATCTGTGGCTGAATTTGAACTCCAAGCTGAAGATTATTCTTGGGGAAAGAAGAAAGCACATTAACAATTGACATACATGTTACCACTGTTCACACAGATTCATGTTTAAAGGATATTGACACAACCCCTACTCAGAGCAAGGTCTGTGTCATAATTAAGGGAGAAAGAACCATAGGAACACATTTATGCCCTTGAAAAATCTTAGTTAGCTGGCACCTAACTTCAAAGTGTAGAAAATATTTTTTAAATATTCCAAGAACCAAATGTCCTACTCACTGAAAACTGAAACTCTTTCTATTTAATTCAGGAAGTCTGTTCTTTTTGAAAGTGTGGACATCCTGTGAGACCATATCTCTCTGCTCATATAACTCAGTGTCTGGTTAGAACTTCTAGGCAATTAGGTACAAAAGGTTGTTTAGAGGATTGTAGGTGTTTACCAATAATTCATAGACATGAATTATGTGACTTATCTTTTCTATCGCAGATATTGAAGAATCATATATGGTTCACAGACTGTCAGTTATATGTCAATAAAAGGTCAATAAACTGCTTTACTCCTGATATGGCTTAAAGTAAATTAAGTAAGCATATTTTTCCTGCAACAGGATCTAACTCATAGAGTACATACGTATGTCTACCCCAAATCTAGATGAAATGAGAGTTGGAAATCTCTCAGATTATTTTTTTTAATTTCTCTGTTATGATTTCTGCAAACTCCATTATTCAGGAAGATACCTAAGTGTGGATTGCATCATTACTAAAATTTAATATCTGCATGGTTCTAAACTTTGAACATGAACTAACATTTTTTTCTGTGTCCTATCCAGTGGTATAACTCATTTAAACATTTATGATTTTGTCACTCAGAAATAGATAAAAATGAGATTGAAAATTATAAGTATTTATTGGAGAATGTCTATTTTGACCATACTTCTTCACATAGTTTCCTAAAGTTTAACTTGTTTTTGGCTAATTTTTTTATGTCTAATTTTATGAATTACATGACTGTGCTACTGTAAGATGTAAGCCAACTTTTGAAAAACCATGTTGTATAACAAGGCAAATTTTGATCTGAAGGGGTTACTAAATTTTACGAGAGTCCATTGTTTGTCCTAACTTGCCTCTTAATTTTCCTCCTTGAAGAAAGAGAATGCTTTTATATTTGACATGCCTTAAAAATTCTCACATTTTTAAAATTATTTAACCTCTAAACCATTGTAATAAAATTAATATGCATCATATATTACATTAGAAAATAATACTACATATGTATAATAAAGTAATTTAATCTGGCATTATTCCAGGATTAAGGTTCTTTATGTAGTTCTAACACACAGAACTTCAGCATCTTGCTGAAGTCTAATAGAATCACATAATGTAAATATAATGTATCATATTTAAAAAAAAAATAATTTTTCATTGAGCATTCATATAATGTTTTTTGATGATTTTAAAGCCTTACTATTATGTTTTAAAGTTTTACTTATATATTGCAAATAAAAAACAATATTAAACAAACATAAATACTGTCAGATCACATCAAAAATCCAAATCAGCAAAAGATCCAAAGTAAATGGGGAAATGTTACATGTGGTTTTTGATAGGAGACAGACTTTTCATTCATAAGTTATTTTGAATTCAATCCAAGTATTGTATATGCTTCTCTTCTTTAAACAAAGTTTTATCTCTTTGGATACCTTACATTTTTCTTTCTTCTCTCAACTTGTGCTGCCATTTGTAATACACTTATGAACAAAATGGGATATGAAAAATTCTGTTTTCAGACTTTTTATTGTGTGTCACTTAACACACTGTGCCACTAAGCAGGCTTCTTCTGTCTCAGAAATTATCTGGTAGGTATAGGACTACATGTAAGAAGATCTTTTATTGTTATTTTTTGATAACTTTTAGAAGACATTGCAAAAAACTCTACCTATTAGCCTGCCTTACTTGCAGTTCCTGACATGTCTTGGTATTGATTAGAGGTGTGTAGGGCCATCAAGGCCAAAGTAAGGAAAACAATGTCTATTAATTCACTGAGGTAAGCTACATGTAAGCAGCAGGGATCAAGACCATTTACAGCCAGGAAACCACATCAGCAATACTATATAGGACTGAGACTGCTCACATACTGATATCAGAATATCAGAAACACCAAATTTAGGTGTACAGACTCTTATGTCTTAATACTACTAATGTTTCAGGGTTTTAAATTTTTTTTGTCCTAAGGTTGCCTACGTGTCTGTAAGAATGCATATGGCATGCATGCTGGTGTGAATATGTAGGTATCTGTTATGTCACAGAGCATATGCTATAGTCCAGGCACTCAATGAACCCCTGTGAGGTGTTATCTTTTCCTGTACAAATTCCCTTTCATTCATTCCATTCTTCCAAGTGGGGGCAAATGCGTTTCATGACAGTGTTCTATACTGGCCCCCATTCTTTAAGTATTCTGGCCCCAGTTCCTTTAAGTATTCTTGTAGACCATAACTACAGATACATGAGAAATCAACCACAGTTCATTGTACTGGCTGAACATTGGCTCTTCATTCTCTCCTTCTCTGCTGGAAAAAAAAAAAAAAAAAACCAACAAAAAACAAAAAAAACCACATTACAGCATATAGCATTCTGTTTTGCAAATTTTGTGTAATCATGTAATCATTAATTTCAAGTATGACATTTCACTAACAATGGAAGCAAACCCTTTTCATATTTGTCAGTGGTCACTAAACTCAACCATAACTTAAACTTTGGAAGTGCTTTATATAGCTTTCATCATTTTCACTTTTGAAAACTTAGAGGTTCATATTAATACTTTCACTGCAGTTTTTTCAAAAGCCAATGTTTAAAATTGTTCCACGTGTTTTTACTTATGAAATGCATTATACTTCAGAAATGAAAAGAGCAATGTGGAAATATTTCTGTGAAAATGTAGATCATCACGGTAACAATATGCTTTACAGTAGGCACACTGCAACATGAAAGCATTCAGCTGATCTGCTTGAATATGTTTTTAGCAGCCCACTCTTCAGGAGCATTTTGACAAGTCTTTCTAGCTAACACTTTACTGTCATTACCACAGCTGGTATATAATGCAAGGAGTTCTGCTATTCGGAATGGTCACAGCTCAAAACAAGCACAGGAAACTGGGAACAGAGTACTCAGAATGGAGACTTGAATCAGGACCTATGTGCATCCTCTAAACTGTTCTCTGTCATTTGATGAACTTTCAGTTTCTAAGTTATACTCTATCCTATGAAGCTCTCCACACAACTAAGAATAAATTATTTTCAGTTCAGAATATTATCCATGATCTCCCCTGATCATTGCATAACAAATCAATTTTGTGACTCAAAAATCCCTGTCAATCTCTGTTTGTTGAGAATAAAGATGATTATTCATCAGTTTAAATTATAACTATTCCTTTGTTCACTTTAATTCACTCTAATGTCTTCTAGCATATGGCATCTTTTCTGAGAATGATATTTTCTTCAGTTCATTTTCAGTTTGTATGTTGCATTTGATTTCTCACATTAAAATACTAAATATCTCTGACATAGCTTTACAAAACTGAAAATCAGCTCATGTAAATACACCCTTTCACACATCCTCACTGTGTGGTATTTAAAATAGTCAGGGCGCTTGCATCCTCCAAACACACATTCAAATAAGGTGGACACACTGTTAGGGTATTTTCAAATCAAAGAATACTTTTCAATTTATTAGGAGTGAGTGTAACAGTTGGGAGAGAATGTGAATATATGGGGACTGCCTTCTAGCTGTTTTCAGCTGATGTTCTCAAGTGAAACTTCTGGTAAAATAATTGTGTCTGAATATTTGCAAATCTCAGGTTATCTTTTAGATCAAAATCGTTTATTCCTTGTATGAAAAAGTTATCTAAGAAAATTAGTGTACCACGAAATACACTTTGAAGTGTGTAGATTTAAAGAATAATCACTTTCTTAATTATAGGAGTTGGCTGACATCCTATTTTAGATTTAATTTGGATAATTCTATGAAAATGCAATCCAAATATAAAATTTAAACTGTCAGTCAGAAGTGTGGTTATAGAATAAAAATTTTAAAAGACTGAATTGAAGAATTCAAATTTACTACCGGTATAAGTTTCAGGCAAAAATTGTAGAAATTATATATGAGGTCATTATTTTAAATTAATCATATAAAACTGATGATGAAAGCAAGTAAATGTGTTCAGATGATAAATCACAGTGCTTTGTACTTTTTTACAAGGAAAATAAATTCTGATTCAACAATTAGCAAGCAGATTTATGAATGTAAAATGAGAGAATTTCACACGATACATTTTCAACAATTTGTAGCCAAAGACCTAAAAAATCTATCTTGAAGTGGAACTGTTCTACTCATGTCTTGATGATGGTTTATACAAGCTCAGTGAATTAAACTAGCTTTGCATCTGAAAAATCATGTTTATGTATTCATGTGAGCATTTACTGTACCCAGTTCCCAAAGGAGTAATTAATATCTCAACTTAGATCATCTTTGGCAGACGAAATCCTGTTTTTCACATGGCATCTTAAGCTATTACTTTGTGCAGGTGTTAGAGGAGCAAAAGGTTCATCAGTTTCCATGTCTGGCACATGTGAGTGATGCCCAGGGGACTTTAAAGACAAGTTGAAGGGACCTGCTCTCCCTCACTGGTTCCACACTTCCATGCTGTTAATGGTCTCATTAGGCAGACTACACAAAATGTGTGACTTACTAATTGTGGCCTCTCCTACGTGCAATTGTCTACACACATTTGTTACTCTTTGAAACATCAAGTAATTTTAAAACCATGGAGTCATTAGTGTTGCAGTATCACTATATTGTCACCAGAGAAACTGCTCTAGTTTAAGTCTTGATATTTTTAATTATACATTCTGAATTATATCACAAATATGCTATGTAGCATCTAGTTTAAAAATTCTTATCCAAAAGAATAGAACAACTTGCTTAATTTCTAGTAAGTTTAAGATTTGAGAGTGAATTTACAAAAAATATCTTTGTAGCAAATATATTTTTTTGGTCACAGAACTTTTGGCTAACAACTGGTTAAATGTTCTCCTGATGTTTCAGTATTCCTTGGTAAGATGAAAAAAAGCTATATTCTAAATTCTTGAGCGATATCCAGAGTAAAATTCAGAGATAATATGCACATCTACTGTCAATTGTGTATCTATTCAATGTGTCCATCTATTCAGGTAAGTATATTTTTAATGTTTTTGTGTTTTTAATTACTGCTGTTAACAAAAAGGATCAGATTAATTTTTAGTATTTTTACAGTCTTCTTTAAACAAAGGGTAAGAGAATTTTCTGCCGCAAACAAAAGGTTTGAGAGAAATGATAAGAAACTTACAACTGAAATTTTAAGGGGCTTATATCTGAAATTTTAAAATAGTTTTAGCTGCCACTGCCACTGTGTATTCCAGATTAATAATCATTTACATAAGTAAAGATATAGATAAAATTGGTGTATGTTTGCGAAAAGAAAAGAAAGAAGCAGAAAACGAATTGTATTTAGAGAACAGTTCAGGTGCATGTAAAACAGAACATTTTTTTTTTTCATGTCATTTAAATACTCAGTACAAATGTGTCAAACACTTTTATAGAGTGGGAAGATCATAATTTAAACTGTCAAAGGGTGAAATTATTTTGAGAGGTTTCATCAGCAGGGGGTTGGAAACAGTTTAATGTAAGAGTGCCTGCAATTAATAGAGTTATATCTAGCCAGAGGGTCGATTTATTGTGCTACTGTTGTCTTTCTTTCTCTTTTCCCCCTGACTCCGCCCCTGCTTTTGAAAATTCCTTTCATGAATTCTATGTGTCCTCAATAACATAAATCAGCATGAAGAGTTTACAGCACTCTTAGGTATTCATTCCTATTTTCCTTCCAGGTATTACTAAATTAAGGCTTTCAGGTCAAATAGGTTTAATTTAATCTCAAGAGTGTGCATTTGGCAGTAAATCAAGACCATTTAAGTTGTATTTTTGATGACTTAAATTATTTTAAAATTGTTTTTGCATATGAACATGCAAATGAGAATTTGTCTCTCAAACAAACCCATTTTCCTGTAAGTGGTGTCTATAAAATTTTGTATAGACAAGAAGATTTTTTGCACTGCACAGGTAATAGGTTTTTTTATCAAATTAATCAAACCCAGAGAGACAAAGAAAGCGTCTCAATGGAGTTTTCATTAAGAGATTGTGCCAGTTAAAATTCTTGTATGAGGGATTTTTTATTATAAATTAGGTTCCCCAAATCTCTCCAGCATATTAGTGTCCTTCCTATTACTTATTAAGTACAGCTTCATTAGGATAATGAATCCAGGTGAGTAGCTCTGGAAGAATAGTTATCTGAACATTTCAATTTCTGAAAGACATGCTTTAAGCCATTGCTCATTCCACTCTATTCTTGCGTCTGCTAGAAAAAGTTCCTTTAACATGGCACCATTGATTTAGTTTCCTGGTGTTGAAAACAGGAGTACTGACAGCAAATGTCTGAGTACTGCTGAATTTCCTACACACTTCACCCCCTCTCATCTCATTTCTGAAGCACAGCCCAGAATTTTCCTCCTGAGAAGATCCTTTCTGTTTTCAATCAGCACGTACAGTGCAATGTAGAATTGTCAGCTTTCAGCCACAATGCCAGGAATGGATCTATCCTACACACCATGCCTACTGGACCAATTGGTTTTTCCTTTTTTGTTCTATGTTTGAGTACAGCAATGCATCCTGCACAAAGAGTGCAATCCTGAAGTAGGAACTAGACACTAAACTCAATATTTCAGCATTTTCTCCTTTTCTGCTATGGGCTTAATTGAGGAACTCACCCAGTCTTCCTGCTGTTAGAAGGAACCTTAGCATGCTTATATTACTTTTTGTCTTATGGCTTTTATAATTCATAATAAATAAAAGTATTTAAAACTATGGCTAATGCTTTTATTTATCACTTGATTATATTAATTACGGTTGTTATTATTAAGATCTGTGAGAGATCTTGGAAAGAATGGACTGAGTAACTAGGGGAAATACATTGGGATCAGAGACAAAAATAATGGTTTGACTATTAGGACTTAAATTTTTTTATGGCTTCACCTTGCAGTAAAATGACTTGATATTTTTCTGTGATGCATTTAAACAGGGTTGTTTTTTTTTTTTTTGAGTGACAGTGTAGTTAGCTGATCCTTTTGCTCCCTTGCATGAATAAGACCAGAACTTCAGAAACTCAGGATATGATAATGGAGCTCATTTCTCCATAGAACCCAATCACCAGCAGCTGGGTTGAGCAACTGGAAATGAGAAACTGCCAATAAGATAGCAATAACACCAGCAACAACTAATAGTGCCCTAGGAAATTATATGAACTTCATGCTACCTAAAGATCTACCAAAATTATGTGTCTCAAAATCTTTGTTTTCAGGTGGACACAATTACGAAACAAATGAGAAGAAAGAGAAGAATAAAAAGACAAAAGCTGGTAGAATGAAATGCAGAGGTCCTTAAAGAGGAAGAAAAATTGTTTGATGTAAAAAAAAAAAAAAAACAAACCAGCTGTAATCATCATACAATTTTAGGAATGAATTAATTTAATGAGTCAGAAGATGTTAGTGTGTATTTGCAGTCAAAAAACTTTTTTTTTCAGAATAAAAAAATAATTGGAACAAATCTGATTATTAGTGAAAAAGTAAAACCTTGGTGGGAAGTGAGATGATTTTGTTTCTCAAGCGTTTAGTAAGACTTTTTTACCACTTTACTAGAAAGGCCAGGTAATTTCATACTGTAGGGCCTTTTGGCTTATGTGTCTTTACTACTCTGACAGACAGCAACAAGAAACTAAAAATCTTTTCAAAGTAGGTGAGGAGCAGATAAATGAAAAAACATTTATATCCACAATATCTGAATGAAATATGACAAGTGATATCATCCTATATTTTGTTTTTTTGGTTCTTCTTGGGTTCGGGTAACATTTTGTAGAGATAGAAAAAAACAGGTGTTTGTTTTTTTTTTTGGTTTTTTTTTGGTTTTTTTTGGTTTTTTTTTTTTTTTTTTTAATTCAGTGCCAGAAAATGGTGTAGATGGAGAAAATCCCAAGCAGATTGAAAGCACTGCTAAAAATATCTTACAAGGCCAATCTATTAAATATAATTATAGCTATCATTTTCTTCTATGTACAATAGTCTATCTACTACATAGTGTGTTCTATGTTTTATGATTTCTCTCTGTACCCCAGATCCTCAGATAATTTTGCTTCTTAAATGGTTTGTCATCAGCACTGAGAGTGTTTTGCAGTTTCTGTTTCTCCCCTCCCCCTGCAGTCTCAAATACAGAAGATTTAATTTTCCATTTTATGTGGAAAAAAACAACATAGTTTTGAAAGTTTCACTATTCATAAATATGTAATGAAGTTTAAAGTGTTTTGGTTTTTTTACTGCCATGCTATCCAACAAATTACAACAATCTTCTTGCAGCTTCCATCAAAAAACTCAGTCTCAGTATTTCACACTTGGCACGTGAATGTAAACTCTCATTTACAAGGATTAAAAATTAAAAATTCCTCCCATTAATGCTGTAGTCATTAGTATTGTAGCAGTGGTTAGAAAACCCCAAATCCTCTTATGATTCTGTTAGAAACAGCATATGATAATATTTACGTAAGCAATTATTAGATCCATAAATCACGATTTTTAATTATTTCAAATATGACAAATTTTTCTTGAATTATTGTATTTAGAATCCTGTGTCTTTTAGTAGAGAAGGTTTTTGGCTTAATATTTACAATACCAATATAAAGTACATTTAGTCACACAGTTGCTAATGATGTTTTTAGACACCCATTGTTTAATTTAGAAAAGATGTAATAATAACATTTTATAACACTTTCATAAAGAGAAAGAATAGGTTATTTTTTAAAAATATATATTTTCAGTTTAAAAAAAATATATTTAAAACATGATGTTACATTTTTAGTAGCCTTTTGATTAAGAATGATACCTGAGTGATTAATGAATTACAGACCATTGTATAAGAAAGGGAACTTAAGTCTTTGAAAGATGTATAGAACTCATCATAATAATAGTCTAGATTTTAATTTTTCATTTATTGTGTCTGCAAATTTATTGTTAATTGAATGATGATTTTTCATTTTATCTATTAAATTACTTTTTTATTTTTTGTAGCTTTAGTCCATATTGGTAACATTAATGCTTTTAAAGTAGCAAAATAATTCTTTTGAAAACAAAACTAATATTTTTCATTAGCATAATCTTTTGATAGAAATACTTGTGTTTCAAATATATTTCTGAAGAAAACTTGTATTATGAACTACTGTTTTCTTCAAAAATTGCAGATGTCATAAACAGACTTTGCACTATTTAGCAGTTCTTAGTGAAAATCAAAATTTGCCCAATTGGCCCTATCATTCTGGATTATATAATAACATCAAAATACTGTAAATTGTTATTTGAATGCTGCCTATATCAGTTGCAAATTTTTGTTTAAGGTTCTCTGCCTCATAACAGCATCCAACAGCAAGGGGAGCTCTAAGACAAGTTGGAGTAAACTGAGAAACTTTTGAGAGAAGATTAGAAATACTGACAGGAAAAGATAGAGTTTGGAAAAAGATTTGGAATGGGGGAGGGACATAGCTGTTATTCACTATAAGTGAGGCAGCCAGAGGTGTTTACAAAGTACATGAGAGAGATTAAAAAAGTGTGGGAGATTATAAGAAGCAGCCAAGTGACTAAATAAAAATGATCCAAGCACTTCGAAAAAAATCAAACTCGCATCTCAAGCAAGATGTGCCAAATAACTAAGAAAACCACTATATATGATATGGTGGGTAGAGAGTGTTTGAAATAAATAGTAAATCAGATGTAGATTTATCTATCCAGGATATAATAGCGCCTATGAATTACAAATATAATTTACCTTCAAGTAAGAGAAGAAGAGAAAAACGCTATATGAAGGGATGTTATACTGACTTTCAGTGAAAGGCATGAAAATTGTACTAATTTTGTCCACAAAGAAATATTCTCTCATGAATGTACTAAACTAGCCCATTTTTCTAGCATTCTTTTTATTAAGTTCAAGATGATAACTTCTGACCCGAATCAGAAATAGTCTGTGATCCAGCAAGCACCAGATTTATAATAGCCTATTAATTTCCATTGACATTAAGGTTCTAAATGAAAGATTTTAGGAATGCTTCCTGTTACTTAAATTTGTATCTAGCATTTAGATAAATGAATTGTAGAGCACTGCGAAATATTGATAGCACAAAATTCTTTGACCTGTGCTGATTTTGAATTTATTTTGCACATCCAGCTTTTTTTTCCCATCTGGCTTTATTTCTAGCCACCATGACCCATATTGTGGGATGCAGCAAGGATGTCTTTCCTGATCAAAGACTGCTTTGCTCACAAAGAGCACATACTCTGGCATATGTGAAATACATAGGTAGAGACAATTGTCATCTAACTGTAATGGTTGACAAGATTTGTTATTCCAGTATATTATATATGCTGTGGATGCAAGAGGCAATTTTTGTTAAGGCAGGAAGAAAAGGGATCGCCGAATCAGAAGCAGAAAGGAATCTAGAGCTCTATCCTACCTCAGTACTTGGATCATCAATTAATCCTGAAGATGTACATTTACAATGTAACTTCCTTTGTTGCTAGCTTTTAACAGATGAAACTTCTGAATTTGATGCAGCCTAAGCATCCTGAACTGAAAATCTAAGTGTTGCTTTCATAAAGTGAATTTTTTTGCCCAAATGTAGATTATTAGAATACTTACCAATCTTGCACATGAGCTAAAAAATATGATAGATGCACTAAAATTAGTTGAGTATACTACTATGGTAATGCCCAAACTTGTCCTTCTTAGAGCATTTGTGCTATTTAAATTAAGCTCCTTTTTTTTATTTTTTCCCCTTTGGTCTAAGAAAGGGATTCTTTTTGTTTGGTACCTAAAAATTGCAGAAATTTTATTTTCTTTTTCTTTCTTGGCTATGGATACTCAAGCTTGGCAGAATGAGAAAGCAAATTTGGTTGGAAAGTAAAGTTGCAAGTAAAGAACAACAAGAAAAAAATAAAGAAATTATAATCAAAATTAATTTGTCTCATTTTCAAGTCAAACATTTATTTAGGAAGCCCAGGGTTCTCTGGAAAATTTTATGTACAATGCTATTTAAAGAAAAAGGACCACGCTATCACAAGGCAGGAATGACTTCACAACAAAGATAAGATTAAACTGTGGGAATTATTAAATTTAAATGACTAGCACTAATCTTACCATAGAGAAGTGTGAGTGGTGAGCAGGACAGAAGGATTCAATGAGCTGATATTTTTTCCCCACAAGAAACATGTTATAGGGAAATGTATATTCAAATTTGTATGGGAAAGCAAGCCACTTTCCTACAGTTTAACAGGAGTAGAACATTTTGATATAATACTTCTAGTTATAAGAAGTTTTTCAGCTGCTGGCAGTATCTGATAGATGCTGTGGATTGTAACATAAGGAAAATGCTTAGGGTGAGTTATCTGAAAATTTGTCACATGTTTAGAAGGTATAAACCACAAAAATTAATTAGATCCATTCCAGTTTTTACCACCTGGGAATTTGTCTGTGAATCCCAGTTCAGACTGATCAAATATATCTGTTATGTAGCCCTCAGTTCAGTAGCAGTCCTAGCTAGGGGATGATGTCCCAGTCACAATGTACTGGCTTGATGCAATAAAATAATCCATGAGACATCTTAGGAAATTCACTACATTCTAAGTGTTCTGAGGTGTCAGTTAATGAAGATCTTGCCATCTACTCTTCAGGTCTGACTTACCACAGAATTAGTCTGGCCTTCAGGAAGCTGTGGTGATTTTATCAAAAATATTCTCTTAGACTGAGGTTGCTTGTTTTGAATGTGTTCTTTTAGTTTTTGTTGGTTTGGGGTTTTTTTGTGGGGATGTGTGGTTTTGTTATCTTTTTATTATCTATCTTGAGAATAGAGAAAAAATCATCAGGTGATATTTCAATTCAACTAGATTTTGGAATAGTTAAGGATTTACTTTATCTTCTCCTTTCTTCCTGATAGTAAGAATCAGGAAAATTCTTACGATCAGGAAAATCGTAAGAATTGGTAGCAAATGTAATTCACCAACTTAATACGGAACTCTCATCAGTCTGGTCTGTTTATTTGACATGTTTCCAAAAAGCAAAAGACTGAACACTGTTGTTTTTACTAAATTCCAGCAATCTGATGGTTTCATAAATGTTTTTAAAATTCATTTTAGGTTTGCGCTGATGTAATTTAGCATGTAATTCTATTTCAGAAGGAATGCACAGATAAGGGACTGGTATTTTGGCAATTATTTTATGTAACAAACTGAGAAAATAAAAAATTATTTTTCAGTCATTTTTAGGTATCTAATCTGACACTTAAAAATAAACATAGATACATTGACAGTAACCCTGTGGCCTGTCCTTCACTGAGGTAGTTAAAGGCTATCAAAATGTTGATAAATATTTTAGTTATGAAAAAGAAATTGAATGTGATAATGAGTGAATTTAATAAAAAATAAGGATGTTGAAGAGGCATATAGCTGCCTATGAGCTGGGTTATGAGCCTGAACCATGTCTGATTTTGAAATTCAATGTAAAGGTGAGAGGGAAAAAAATGAATAAGCATTTTCAATTTTACTTTGAACATTTTAAGCTTTATTCAAGCCTTTTTAATTTCCACAGTGTGTTGGTATCCTAATTTTACTGGCAAATTAAAATGTCTAGATATTTTTTCTCACAACCTGATTGTGTTTTTCTCAACCAAGAGAGAATGATTGGTTATAAATTTCTATTTACTTTTAGATATACTTTTTACAGGAGCATGTATTAGTGCTCATAGGACAAAAGCTAATGGCTTTAAACCGGGAGAGTAAATTTAGATGTGCTCTTAGGAAGAAATTCTTTACTGTGAGGGTAGTGAGGCACTAAAATGGGTTTCTCAGAGAAGCTGTGGATGTCCCATCCCCGGATGCGTTCCAAGTCAGGTTGAATGGATTTCTGAGCAACCTGGTGCAGTAAAAGATGTCCCTGCCAATGTCAGGGAGCTTTGAGCCTGAACACTGCTAGAGGGTCTGTAGTGTTACTTCCAATCCAAACAATTCTATGGTGATTCAATACAATAAACTATTTGGAAAATTAAAATATTTTAAGAGATAAGTCATTAAAACTATTTTTTGACAGATCTGCTTCTAATAAATTCCACCATTCCTACTCTCAATTTCTACAGTGAAGAATTTGTTCTTTGCCTCAGAGTCTTTTACTGACGCAAAATCCCATTTTATGTGAAAGATCTGTGTTAAAAATGTATCTATCCTGAAGTTATTTCCTCATATATTTCTGTAAGTAGGAGGGGGTTGGGTGGGTTTTTGGTGCTTTTTTTTAAAATTTATTTAAAACATGATGCATTTTATATTCAAAACAGGATTCATTTAAGACCAGAAGAAAAATATTTTTTTCTTTTTTTCCCCATGAAAGGAAGAAATTTTCTGTTTCAGTAACTATAAAGCAAGAGAAACTAGTGTAATCTAGATAGCCACAACTGAATCCTAACTTTGCTTTACTGATCTTGGAAAATGCTACCTTGGGCCTCTCTTCTTTCCTGTGAGAGGCTCTTCTATAGGAATCCTGTTTCTTTTCAATCTTTTTAGGATTCTTCTACCTTCCCCTACAATATGCCTTTCCAGTTAGCCCAAGTGATGGATTCAGACTCTTGCCCTCTATAAATTTTTTTGCTTGCTATCTTATGTCTAGAGAGACATCTCTGGCCAAACCAGTTCCCATGACTCCCAGCTTAGACTTGCTGACTTTGGGTCTGCTGACTCTGAGCACTCCTTGGAGACTAAACCAGTAGGCTCATTTAACATTCCTGTTACATGTAAATTATGTCAAAATGTCTGTACAACCAGTCATAACAACAGGGAAACTGAAGACTAATTTTTCCTTAGTTACAGGTTCTGTTAAGGAAATGGTTACTAGACTTGAAAATAGAAATAAATGCAAACAGCACAGTCTGTGTAGGCAAGTAGCCGACAGAAAATATAGAAAACTGGGATGTGCTTATATGTTATGTATCTAGGCAAATTCTTCCTGCAGAAGAATAATTTCTTGGAGCAGTATTCCAGAAAGCAGTTTCCTTCCGTGATGAAGGTGTTGTCAGTATCTGAAGACATTCCTAGCCTGACACAGAGATTTGCCTCCTTTTGGCCACTCTCTGCACAAAGTGCAGTGCAAAGCCACACTGTCATATTCCATAACATGTAAATACTACCTCCTCCCACTCTCAATGCGGAGTTATTTTTAAACTGAATCAGTGCCTTAATTTTATTGCTGGAATAGATTTCCATAAAAATGTTACACACAGGGGGCAGTGAAGCTAGAGGTGTAAGTAGAAGTCACTGGGAATGAAAAGGCTGAGAGCTTTTAGAGAAGGCAACTCATGAAAGACAACATATTGATAAATCAACATTCTGAAATTTCTCATTTTCATCATTTTTACTCCCTGGAGGCGACTGAATGCAAGTGCATTTCTGTATCTCTCCCTCTGCTTTCCTCTGAACAGCTGGAATACAGTGTCTGGTTCTGGGCTCCCTAATACAGGAAAGATGTATATACTGGAGCAAGTCCAGGACAGGACCACAAATATGATTAAGGATCTGGATTATTATTGATAAAGAAAAAGGCTGGAAGAGGAGAAAATATTCAGCTAAAAAAGTGTGATCTCAGGAAGAATTCTATCAATGTGTTCAATTCATTGAAGTAGGAGACTTTTTACTACAAAAGTAGGCAAATTTAACCATTGTTTTATGCAAGAGAAGTAAACCTAAGTCCTTTTCTTTATTTGTTTCCTACCTTCAGTAGTAAATGAACCATGGTGAATTTGTTTTCAGTTACCAGTAATTTTGATTTTTATTTTTGAATGTTACATATTTATGAAAGTTGCATAATTTTACCCCAAATTTCAACAGTTTAGTATGTAGCAATGCTAGCTTTTTCAGTGTTGTGATTTAGAATTTAAAATAATTTTATGCATTTGCTACCTGTGTGCCAAATTCAAGTGTCTCATGAGGGAATAGTAAATCAATGTGCTTTATCCAGTGGGACGTGTAACCAAACAAGGACAAGCAGTTCTGTTATAGTTAAGTGACTAAAAGTCTGAATTGATACTGTCTATTTATTGCAATAATATTGACCTCATATAGTCTGACTGTGTCCCTAATTCTGAGATTATTAAAAAAAGAAATTATTAGTGTGAAGAAACATGTTTACTTTAGTAATGGAATTCACTTCAGATACATTTATATTAAACATTTTGCACCTGAATCTAAGCCTTGTTAGCATAAATTTCATAAAGTGCTCTTCTGTTTTAGTGCCAAAGAGAAGCAGAACATAGTTCAGATATAGCAGTAGGTTTGTACTGGCAATTCATGGTAGATAATAAAAATGATGAAAATAAGCAAGACTGGAATCAACAACTGGGGGAAAGAATGTAACATTGATGAAAAAATTGTGAACAATGATAAGATTTTTATATACAAGTTCATGCTTCCACATCACAAAAGATCAAGAAATATTAAAGAAACAGGGCTTAACATCAGTGAAACAAAAGCAATCAAAAGAATTACTTAGTAAGCTTATACTAGTGATTGTTTTTGTCTGATTGTTTCATAAAAGCTGTGTTTTTTTCTCCAGCCTCCTGAAAATTAATAGCAAGTTGCTTTCTAAGGTACAATTACTGACTGTGTGGACAGATAACTGGATCTGACAGTGCTTTGTAGCACTTTCCAGTCATTTGTCAGTGTTGGAAATTTTTGTTTATCTTTTTCTGCATGAATTTACTTCCTATTTTCCTAAAATTTGTGTTATGAATAAAACTTCACAGGCATTTGAAGAAAACTTCTAGAATTCAAACAAAGGCAGCAGGAGACCTGTGTTAATGAGCAAGAAGTTCCTGACTGAACTCAGATGTATGGAGTAAGATACAAGATTGCAAAGCAGGGGCAGGTGACTCAGGAGAAGTCTAAAGACGCTGTCCTGTCCTGTAGGGATGGGGCTAATACAGCCAAGGCTCATCTGAAGCTAAACCTTGTGAAAAACAAACAAACAAACAAAAAAAAAGCATTCTACGTTTCAAATATCCAATTTTATTAAAATATTGGAAAGATGGGGGTAAAAAAGACCACGACAACAATATTATTCTGGGGGCCTAATTGTACCCCTTCTTTCCTTCCCTTTTTTCTAATTGCCTTAAACAATTTGCATCTACTACTTTCTTCCTGAATTATTTCCTATGCTTGCCAAGCCTGCTGAGAGTCTCAGAAGAATTGAGTCAGGTTTTCAAAAGACTTTTGAAAGTAAAGAAGAAATATTGTCCTACCAGATAAGCTCAGCGAGGATATAATTTTTTTTTGGAACGGTATCATATAGAGGTGTACCAGACTGAGAATTATCATGTATATGATTGTTGTGTGTACACTGAGGAAAAAAAAAATAATTTCAAATTAGTAAGATCTGTTAATTTGAGAAGCACAAAGTTTTATTTGCGGTTTTGATAAACTCAGATTTTACAGAATGCTTTTTACAAAGAAAAGATCTATAGAAATACTTGAAATAAGGTAAACAGGTAGCCCAAAATTAAGATGAATATTATGTTGTTTTAATTGATAGTATGTTAGGCTAATTTGTTGTAAAGGATCTGGAATAATCTAATCTAACCTCCTCCTCATACTGGGTTTATCTGAAGCAGGTGCTCAGGGTCTTGTCTAGGTGAGCTCTAAGCACCTCCAGAAATTGAGATTCTGAAACCTCACCGAATTTTTTTGAGTAGCCTGTCCTAGGGTTTGGTCACCATCAGGAAGAAAAAGTTTCATCACAGAACTTCTTCTGGTGCCTGTTGACCTTTTGTAATATCTTCATGTCCTTGCTTACGGGTGCTGGGAAATCCAGAGAAGTTCTGGTAACAGAAGAGGAATCTTGGTCTGATCTGGAGCCTGTAAGAGTGCCCTTGTGTAAGCAGAGGAGAGAGCAGCAAGAAACAGGAAGAAGAGAGGGGTGTCAGTAAAGAAAAAAATTGTAGAATTTAGCAGGATTCAAATATACCCAGAACATATAATGGCTTATTCCTCTGGTAACCGTACAATATCTAATTTTACAATATCTACACTTTTGAATGATCACTGTATTCTTTCTGGAAACAAGACTGTTATTTTTTTAAGACCTCAAGAGAGAACTGGCTGTTTCTCTTTGTCCTGTTGCTATTAATTATATTGTAAGAAGTAACTTCACTGCAGTCAATGCACCAAGAATGCACCTCTGCAACTTTTGCTCAGTCATGTATGCTTCTTCCTATGAGTCAGTACATTAAAGTAAAGAATAAGATGTAGAAATGTCCTTTTTTTTCAGACATTCCACATCAGGAGCAAGCAGTAAAACATATTTAGTGGCATTCCTCAACTGCAATTTGTTGTATAAGAAAACTGGCATTGATTTTTCTGACAAATATGCCTCTCTCTCTCTCCAGTGTTCCATAAAAACCAGCACCACTAGCAAAAGAGTTGAAGATGTAAAGCAGAGCTTACACAAGTGTAAAATAAGGTTAGCTCTTCAGTATCTATTCCCTTTTCATTAAGATATGGAACTATTTACTTCCTGTAATAGGTGATAGAATCTGGGGTTTTAATACAAAATGTGTACTGTATTAATTTGGAATCTCCATTGTTAAAACAAATTGTTGCTGGTTTTATTTATTTATTATTTTCAGCATGATCTTTTTTTTTTTTTTCTGACATGTAAATTTTTGAGAAAACTGAAATACAAAGCCTAAGAAGAACAGTATGTTAGCAACATTTGCATAACTGTTAAGATTCCAAATTTTAACAACAAATTTTTAACAGACAAAAATTTTTACTTTTTTTGTATTGCAAAATAGTAGTATTTTGTAAAAAAAATAAAATAATAAATATATTTTTGCTCCAAATTGATTTTTTTTTTAGCCATAAAATATTTTTAACCTGTTCAGTAAGGTATTAAACTGCATTTACCTTTTACCATATACTTTCAAATATTTCAATTCTGCTTTTCCATCCTCTGCTGACTTATGTTTCCTGGTGAAAAATACTCATAAGGACATATTTTCCAGTTGATAAATGTGAGCTATACATCTAGTCATAAATATCTATATATAAAAATATACGTTAGCTCTGAAATGGGAAATGAAAAAAGAATCTAGGGTTTAAACTGCTACCAACAAGATTCTGTCTTACTCTTTCAAGGGTAAATGAGGGTAATATTGAAAATTATGTAATAAATTTTGAGCACTTCAACAAATGAGAAATAATTTTTTTGTAATACTGAAATATTTTATAATGAAAATTTTTCACAATAAAATTTTTATACATTTTTCATCCTACTTCCATAATTGCAACATTTTTTTACTCCTGATTTTAAGTGCATCATCAATTTATATCAATACAAATGATAAAAATATCTTTAGAAATTTCATGTACCATAGAGTATTCGTGTGAAAGTTTTTGCTGCTTGCACATATTTGAGTGTGTTGGAATAGCGAGACACAAAGGTAATTTTACTTTAATTTCCTATCCATATGGACAGTGAATTTTAGAGCAACTGAACAAAATTTCACAGCAGTGCTTGGAGAAGAATGCCATTTTTTCCATAACAGTTTATAGACTGTGATTTTGGATGCAGTGCATTCCTACCTGTAGACCTCAAGCTATTGCCAGTTAAATGAAGTTGAAGAATCTGCAACCAACAGAAAGTGGAATTTTATTATTTTTTTCGTTTTCTTGAACAAATGTTCATAGAATCATAGCACAGGATGATTTGGGTTTTAAAGTGACTTTAAAGATCATGTGGTTCTACCCCATCTGCCATGGCCAGGCACACTGGAACAGGTTTTCCAGCAGATGCAAATGCTGAAAGTAATTGCACAGGCAAAGAAATGTGTGAAATAAATTGGCAGGAAGCAAACCCCTTAGAACATGCTTAGTCCTTCCATAATAAAGACCTGTAGGCAGAAATCTTGCTCCCACTGCAGTAAGTGACACAGTATAAATAGGATTTAACTTTTACATATATCAAAGTTAGGATCTCCCTAGAAGATCAAGAAGATCAAAACAAGCCCAAACTGGTTTTGTATCAGTGTTTAGCAAAGTAAAATTCCATTAAATCCTGTAGTTTCCATTTCTTTCTTTGCCATAAGGTCCTTATTCTTTCTTAGTCATGTAATCACAGAGGTGCTACAGGCACTGTTTGCAGGTTCTCTCAAACATATCTCTCCTAATATCTTGTTGATAGTTTAGGTCTATGACATCCAATGGCAATTAATTCTGGAGTTGAATAAGAAAACAAAAATGTTGCTTCTTTAAGTCTGCTACTGAATGAAAACTGAAATGTAAGAACCACCCTTTTAATTTTCAAAGAAATAAAATGGTGTCAGATTCCATAATTATGTATGTGTCCTCATTCAGCCCTTTCCTTTTATTATTCGGGTGAATGCTCCCAGATTTTTATCAACATTCTTTTCCAGTACCCATTCCTTATAATTTCTAGCTGCTTTTGTTGAACCATGTCCTTCTTTTGGTGACCAGAATTGCATGTAATGTGGTTATGAATCCACACATTTTACTTAGGTTTCTTATTCTACATTCTGTTCCATTCTTGAGGCTTTCTGACATTCTGTTTGCCCTAGAGGCTCCTTAAGCAGAAAGAAATTTGTTTGACATAACTCACAGAGAATGGTGGTTCTGTATTTCAAATGCTTCTCTCTGAAATGCAATGTCTTCTTTTTAGGTGTATGAAATGAAGAAAAACAAGTATTTTAGTGGTTTCAGAATAGCTGGGTATATATACATATGTATAAATATATGTAGGTATACAAAAGATGTATGTGCATATATGGCACAAACCCACTAGATATCACAGTACAAAAATCCTGAAAGAAAGAATTTATGCTCCTTGACCTTTGGCAGTGTCATGGAAAGGAAACAGTTTGGCTAAACCATAATTTCCAAAAATTGCAAGTCTTCTATTAAACTCTATTCGCAAAATATTAAATATTAACAATTGTTAATAATTTTGATATGGTTTTTAGATACTGTGCTTCTGCTTAGTGAGTAAAATAATGTATCATTATGGCAGAAACCTCTACCTGTGTGACAAAGGTGGTTATCTGTTTCCATGTACAGTTGCTGTTGAAGACTATCTCCTGCTAAAACACAGTTGTAGCTGGCTGATTTTGTGTTGAAATGCTTTAAAGTTAATCCTTTGACACAGGACAAAAAATTAATTCCTCAGTATCTAGGTCATCTCCATAATCTTTTATCAGCAGTATAATTATTTTTATGCTTATATAACACATGTTAAGGGAACCAAGCCTAAATAGCAATTTCTGAGATCTATATTGTAATGTAAAATTGATTTCATCACTGAAGACTCCATTAAGAACTGCAGTTGGATTTTTTAACAGCATGAACCCCTTCTTCATGTTAGATAATGTTACTCATTTTTATTAACATTTTAGACGTTTTGAGGAATATTTCTACCCAAGGGTATAAACTTTAAGCATTAAATTGCATCTATACAATCTGAAATTATTCTTCTCTGAAGTATTGAGATTGCAGTTCTAGTCTCCTAAATCATAATCAAGTAACTTATGTAACATAATTATGTAACTTGTCATATGCTGCAAAGTTCCTGATCCACTACACTGTAGCTTTGTCTAAATAATTATTTAAAATGTTAGAAATTATGATTGTACCATGAGCTTCTTTATCTTTCTAACATACATAAAATTCATATCTTTTGGACCGACATATCATGTTTAATTTTTTCCTAGAATTCATGGATTAACCAAAATTTAAGGCATCTCTATGTTAATTCCTGTGAAATTTTGTCTGGAGATTTTGGAAAATCCAGACGGAGAGTAGAAAATTCTGAAATGTGAGTGGCTGTGATTAAAAATGTTAGCTAGTTGACATCAATGATATCTTTTCTGAAGTTGTCTCTGAGGAATTGGTGTTACAAGATACACATGACTTTCAAAGAGATTTCCTACAGATTTGTTGGTTTATTTTAATTCTTTGTCTTTTATTCTCTCTTCCAATACATCAATGTAAAGTCACAGTTTCAGAAATAGGGAAAAGTTACCTTCATTCATTGCATGAGTTAATATGGATGCGTTCGAGTTTTCAAAACTTTTTAGGCTGAATTTGACAACAAATGTGGAGTGAAGAGAATAAAATATGATAAAATTACATATACCATTCTTAAGAGGTTGGTATTGGGATCAGTGCTTTTTTAGTATCTTTCCTGGTGACTTGGACAGTGGCATTGACTGTGTCCTTGGCAAGTTTGCCAACACCAAACTGTGTGGAGGGAAGGGATGCCATCCACAGGGACCTCGATGGGACCTGAAAGGTGGCCACGTAGAAACCCCATGAACTTCAAAGAGTCCAAATGCAGAGTTCTGCACGGGGGTCAGGGAGTTACAAATAGAGTCTCAGGGGAGAATGGGTTGAGAGTGGCCCTGAAGGAAGGACCTCAGGGTGGATGTTGGCCTCTCTACATGATCCGACAACGCGCCCTTGCAACCCAGAAAAGCAGCCATGTCCTGGGCTGCGCTAACAGAAGACTGAATGGAGGGAGGTGATCCTGCCCCTCTGCTCAACTCTTGTCAGACACCAACTGAAGTGCTGTGTTCAACTCTGGGGTCCTCAGCACAGGTGGGACATCAACATGTTAGGGTGAGTCCAGAGGAGGGCTACAAATATGATCAGAGGGCTGGAGCAGCTCTTACGTGAAACAAACTGAGCTGGTTGGGAGTGTACAGCCTGCAGAAGAGAAGCTTGAGGGAGATCTCATGTCAGTCTTCCAGTACCTAAAGACTGACAAGAAGGCTGGAAAGGGACTTTTCACAAGGACATATAGTGATAGGAGAAGGGGGAAGGGCTTTAAACCAACAGAGTTTAGGTTTAGATTAGATATTAGGAATAAAGTCTTTACTGGTGAGACATCAGAATAGGTCACCCAGAGAAGTTGTGGAAGCACCATCCCTGGAAGTGCTCAAGGCCAGGCTGGATAGAGCTTTTAGCAACATGGTCAGTGACTTTATCCATGGCAGGGGGATCAGAACCAGATGAACTTTCAGGTCCTTTCTAACTCAAATCCTGAGAATCCCAGAATGAAGTAATACACAAAGGTTCTAAATTATTGGACAGTAAAGATTCATTTCATGAGTAAACATCTCAAAAATAAAATATTTTTAATTTCATTTCAAGTTTCAGTTTTCCCCTCATGCTGATCCACCAGTGGTAATTTTATAATTTTGTAGACAAAAAAAACCAGAAGTTAAAGAAGCAAGAAAATAATTCAAAACATGACATAGTTAAAAGTGACTTCTAAAAATGAGTTCCGGCTTTTGATGGCGAAACAGGACATGTAGTCAATTTTTATTTTTTTCTACAGCACAACTACTTAAAATTGATTCTAGGCATCTGCCATCCTTTTTGTTTTTTGACCTTCAGTTCGGATACTCTGAAACTAAAATAGAAGTACTATAATGGCAAAGTCAGACCATTTAGTTTGTTTGCTGTCTTTTTAAGTTGCTAGGTTATATGGCAATTAAAATACAAAATCACAGTGAGCCTGAAACAAATTCAGCATTAGTCGCTTGGCGACAAAGACATTATAAAAAAATATGCATTCCTTATTATTTAGTCATGTGATTAATAGCCATCTACTCCATCTAAGATGACTGATGTGGGTTTTTCTAAACTCTATCTGTATAGTAATTTCATTTTCCGCAAATTATGATGTCGTCATCTCCTGTATAGCTTGGTCATTTTTACAAACAAAAGAAAAAGTAGTGATCTTATTTTTTCTTGGCATTTGTTCTTAATTTTTTTTTTTTTGTAATCAGGACTTTTCTATTTTCTCCAGACATGTCTTGCTCATTCTTCTGGATCATTTCAGCTGAATCAGTCAGCTACTCACATGCTCAGTCTTACACATGTTACTGCATTTTCCTGTACCCTTTTTATACAATCACAGGTTTCCTTTTTCTCCTTTGGGACTATGGACATTTTAAGCATATTTATGCTCAGCTGTTACAAAAGGTTATTAGCGTTAAACAATAGTTACTGGTTACTGTGTTATTGTAATGTTACAATGATTATATTAACTGAGTATTTAAGTCAAACACATGATAATATATTTTATTGTGCTTCTATTCTTCCAGAGCAATAAGCCTTTGCTTTGGCAGCAATCACCTGCTTCATGATCTTGGACAAAACACTCCATATTTGTCTCTTTTGCCATATCAGTTTCTATGTATAATTCACAGGTACATTACAATTTATGTCAAATTTCTGGAGCAGACTGTCAGTCAGAAGTTGCTTGTAGAGTGTCTGTTAAAGTCATGCAGTCCAAGCATTCCTTGTACTTCTGATACTGGTATTTATATAGTTAATATATTTAACCTCAAAAAAATCTATTGATTTGGCTTTACATACTTGGGTATTTGATTTTGTTTAACGTTTTCAAAAGATTTTAATCCCCTTCATGTTGCTCTTTCTTTGGTAATTGAGAATGCATTTCTACTACCAAATGAGAGGCTCAATTTTATTTCAGTCAAGTATGAAGGACAGAACATGGAAACTTCATGCTTTGCTGATTATTTGGGCTGCTTCATACTTAGCCTCATAACAGTCTTTGATCTTCCTAGTGTAATATCCTTGCACTGTCTTGGGGATGTGATGAAACAGAATCGCCTAATTTAAAATAAGTGGCTCCCAATGCACAGGTAATTGGGTCTAAATAATTTCAGACCCACTTACACCTTGCAGCTACATCTATCAAAATGACTTGGGAGAATTGCATAGAGTACGGAATAAAACTAAACTCTCCTAGTGCACTGGTTAACACTACTAGCAGAAAAAGAAGATTGTTAGAATGTATTAGTTATGTCTCATCATTGATCATAAAAATGCAGGTTTATGAATGAAGTAGCACGTAAAATATAGCCCCTTTAAAAAGAAGAAGAAAAGAAGTGAAGTCTGAGCATCAGTAAGTAAAAAGTGTACATCTCAGATAGGAAGAAGTATACTTTCTTCTAGTTCACCTAATCTGATCTTTCTCAGTCCATAAAATAAACCAAAAAAGTAAAATATAGATCTAAAAAGTTATTTATCTAGTTCAAATCTTTTTGCATTTTGAGTGTTGACACCTTCATGTGAGTCAGCAGATGTTTGTGCAATTTCATCCTTTTGCTCCATCTTTCTTGTATATATAACATTCTTCACCTGGCATATTACGTTAGCTTTTGCCCTCTCTATCACCTTCTGCCTATCTCTGTACTGCAGTATCCTAATTGCCTCCTTGCCTATTATGCTGTCCTAATTCCTTACACCTTACTTCTCCATCCTCTTTCTTAAGTGCACTCTTCTGTCCTTCAGTTCTGCCTTCATTTGAATATTTGTGTTATTCATTTTTTCCCCACCATGAGTTTGGGATTACAAATAGGCTGAAAAATTTTCAAGGATGTAGCCAGTGGAAGTTCTTGCTAAAATTATTCCTTCTATGAAATCACAATATTTCTGAAGTTTTTCTACTGCATTTAAAATATTATTAGTTCTAAAGGCATAAAAGAAAGAAAACTGTAAAGACAATCACAACAAAATACAGACTCTCCAGCAGGATTCACTTCCCTAGAGGATTATGCTATCAATGTAGCGCAATCAGCTTTTTAAACAGGTTATGAAAAAATCAACTGCATTTGCTTTTTGTGCATGACACACTAGGTAGGCTACACCGAAGTAAAGAGAATGATATAGTTCAAGTCCTAAAAACCCCTTTAGATACATAAATAAACTTTTTTCTTAGACTTGAAGGGAATTTTGAGTTCTGCTGTTCGTATCATTAAGTTTTGGTAGTACCATTAAGATGATAAAGTGAAAAACAATTAAAACCATCATAAATTTCCTTAGTGATTCCAAAGTTAAATATGAGTGTAATTAGCTCTATCTTTTAAGAAAGAAGTTCATGCAAATTACATTGTTAAAACACTAAGCTTAGATTTCTGAGTAGGTTCTTAATAGAAGGTATGTAAAGGTTGAAAAGAAAAGCATATCAACATAAAACAAGACTTTGATGAACTGCTTTGCTGTAATGGAGGTCATGAGATGACCATCTTTTATTAACTGTGATATTCAGTCAAGGACAATTTACTTAGGTGGAGACTCAAGTAACAAAAGATACTCAGCTAATTTTCTTCTGTGGTGGAAGAAAGCAGGGGACTATTATCTGCTATAAAATCAAATTTTACTTGAAAGCCAACTGACTATTTTTTATTGTGTTCCAATGATTTAGCCAATACTAATAGTTGCTAGCATATGAACAGCAAAGCTAATAGCTTTGCAAAGTAGACAGTAAGTTTTTACCAGAAGGGAAAATCAACTTTTCATTTGGTGAAAGTGGCATGAATTCATGTATAGGATAAAGGACTGGTCTTGAGTAAAGCTTGTAAATTTATATTTTACTTTGCAAAATTTAACATGACAGTGTTCAAACACAGCAGCTAAACCTTTTGGAAAATAGCCATTAAAAAATCTGTTCAGAATACTCTGACTGACAGGAATTGTTGCTTGGAGAACATTGCCTCTGTGAAGAGGGCTCAGGAGAGGTACAAACGTTTGTGGACTGATATGCGTTTCAAATATTAAGAACAGATTTGTCCATAATTGTAGAGTCTTTTGTTATTCCTATGAATTAAAGCATGAGCTGCTTTAATCTAATAATATGCAAACTGTACCATAAGTGTGTTATATGACAAACTTACTGATAATATCTAATACAAGTGTTCAGAACATCAACATGATACACCCTTGCTAAAATTTTTCCTTGGCTGGAAAGTGCTTCTCTGTGGCAAATACTGCCTCAGGGAATGTGTATAGCAGTTGTATTCATCGATTAAAAGACAAATCTTACTCATTGAAATACAAATCAGGTCTTTTTTATCTATCAAAGACACTTAATATAATAAAATTTCTTCAGGGCACATATGTACTTCGTGTACTTCTAAACTCCTCACCAATCTAATAAACTGTTCCTCCACAATTTTTTCAGGACTGCAATAATTCTTTTCAGGCTGTGTTCAAAACTAGAATGATTTTCACATGTATATTTAATGAAGAAATAAAAAAAAAAAAAGGGTTTAGAAAAGAGCATATATTTAATTCTTTTTTTTTTCCTTTTATTTCTTTTTTATGAATGAGGGCAATGACAGTTAATTCTACTTCCTCTTTCTGCTCCGTCTATCCCTCTCCATATGAATCTGGAATGCCTCATTAAAAAGGCTATAGGATGAAAACTTACATGCTAAAAAGTCTTGAAAAAATAAGCAAACCTGTATGCATCTAAATTTAGTACTGTTTTTAATTCAGATGCTGGAATGCAATGTCTTTGCACCTTTCTACCTTTTAGTTGGTAATACCTGAAATTTTGCACATTCTATTCTTTCAATTTCTGTATCAAAGGCCTATTTTGTTATTCCATTTGCAGGTATTATTTTTTGCCATTATAGAAAAAATCTGTTATTTCTCAAGACAGTTTTAAAATTACAGACAAATCTATTCAGATCCTGACTTTAAATTTGGGGGATTCTCTTTGTAGATTCAAAACTCCTCATCAATTTGAAAGGACAGTAAAAGTATGGTTTGGAATTAATTTCTGTATTATGGGCATCATACATCCTGTTGACCCTATTAACTAAAATTTCCATAAAATTATTCATTATATTTGTGGAAAATTTAAGATTTCTACCAAACTCATGCATACTAGTAACGCTATTGAAGCATACAATGTTGTTAGATCACAGTTTCTCTGTTGAAGAATGAGTGATTGACAGACTGCTATGGTTGGATGTCTCTTTTTATGTAGAATAATCAAAATATTTTTTATAAATTTGGATCAATGTGCGCTAATTAAACCTGAGGTGTGATTTAACACTACAATGAAAAACTGTAAAATTTCTAAATTATGACTGATATACTGAAAACCAATGAAGGAAACACCCCCAAAACAAAATAATATAATTATTGGAGTAAACAGCTATAAAAAGTGCCAAAATTGCATTAAGGTGAAAAAATATGCTAATAATTTAGTGGCTTTGACCAATGAAAATCACATTTTTCATTACTGTAATATTGATTATGATAACAAGAGTATTTTCAGTGTATTTTGACATAATTTTAGTATTTTTTTTAAACCAAGAGACTGAAAATCAAGTGTAGGTTACATTTAGATGACATGCTTAAGCTTCTATCATTGTGTGACAGAATACAAAGTTATGAAGGTTCAGTTGATATTTAAGATACTTTGGTGTATTTCTGTGATAAATACTATGTTTACTTTCTTCTGACAGTGACTTGAATTGACAAACAAAATTTCTGGAAATTCATAGAATGTGAATTCAAGTCCAGAGCTTTACTCAGAAATTGATCCGACACATACCTTTATTCAGCTTCATGAAATTTTACTATTTGCTATTCTTCAGATAATTCCTTTTTTTGTCCCTAATACAATTTTTAATGAAGGTTTATATACACACACACAGAGTTATTAATATTAATTGTCAAATCCTTTTATAGAAATTAATACTAGAAATAGTAATAAACTAAGCCTTAATGATAGAAAAGTATAGTGATGACAAGAAAAATAACAAAGCAGAAGGGAATAATGGCATGGAAGGAGAAACACTGGTTAGGAAATACTTATCACTTAGCTGATAAAGCAAGCAAACAGGTGTGGGAGATTTTTTCAGGGATGGCTTGGAAGGCAGCTGTGGGGGACAAATTCTCACAGCCTGTTTCTGTAAACAGCAGAGGTTCTCAGGTTGTTTTTAATTACAGGTCAAAGTGACAAACATGAAGGCCTTGAGAACCTTGCATATCAGAGTTCTCAGGCAGCTTTCTCATAACAAGTGGATGTTCTATCTTTGGCTGTTATAGGAAAGCCAGAATAATTTTGAGAACCCAAATCTTGGTATTGGAAACATAAGGAGGGGTTGGTATGTTATCTCTGACCTATTGTGAGCTCAGATTTTGCAATATGCATGAACTTGATTAACACTGTTATAAAAAGTGCCTGATTGATTAATAAATCGGAGTTAATGCTGATCAATGCAAGGTGGGTCTTCTCCCTCTGACTTCAATAAACAGGAACTTGTGATTACCTGAAGAAAGAAAACATGGTAAGAAATGTAGAACTTTCTAATAATGAAGCACTCAAGGATGCTTAATGATTTTCAGCATCTGTTCACAAACACTGTTCACTTTACTACGCTGTTATCTACTCATGCAAGAGATGGATTCTTGTTTTACACACACATCCTGCTGCCTTTGTTACCCTAGGGAAGAGAGAGACTGAACCCAGCAGAAAAATCCATCTGTAAATGCATATTCTAGTGATCCATTAGTAATGAACCTGCTCTATTCAATAATTTTAACCAGAACAATCAATGTCTGAACCATTTTTTCTTTAATCATGACATATCTCATGGAAAAGCCTGAGGGTATTCTGTTGTCTGAATTTAGGCCAAGGTTCTAAGCTAGGTTTTGTTTTGCCAGTGTCCATTAAAGATTTAATTCATTAATGACCTGGACATTTCATTATAATTGTTAACAAGAGTTTGAACCACAAGAACTGTGTTTTTTTTATTTTATAGCAGTCTATAAAAACACAGTCCAAACACTACATAATTTTTACCCATATACCATTAACACTGACAGTATTCACCAGCATTCCTAATCGAGACACTTATTTTATACTTCCTATTTAAATGTAAAGGCTCTGTTTTATAAAGTTGTGTCTTATCTTTCCATAGAGTGTGCCAATTTCTTAAGGAAGTGTGTTTTTAACCATTCTAAGCCTTTTTTTAGTTAAAATGCCAATACAAGGTGCCCTCGCCCTTTTATGGGATGTGTTAACAATGACATTGTTTCACTAGTCAGTCTACATCTTTATTTTCTAAACAGAATTAATAACAATAATAATTTATAGTTCAGGAAAATACTTGCTGAAGTACTAAATTATGTCTTCCCTCTTTTGATTTCTCTTTCTTGGCCATCATCAAACTCATCCTACTGTTCAGTCCCAGGTGTTTCATCATTTGTAACAGTAGGTTGTAAACCCTTCAGGCTGGTTCTCAGGGCATCTTCTCATGCAGGAATGTCTAAAGCACTCACCATTGCCCTAGATCTGCTTCTGCTGGTAGTGAAAGCTTCACTGACTTCAGAGTGGCAGCATCAGGTCAGAGACTTCCAAAATATCCCGGCAACACTAACTTCGCATGGACCTGTAGTTTTTGGTGCAGATATGTCATGAATAATTGTGAAAAATAAATAGTGACTTCTAATTTACAGATCCTTCTTCTGCACATATGAAAGAGCAGGACTTTCTCAGATGCCTCGCCCTCACTTTTAACAATAACAGGCTATCAATTTGTTGATTTGTGCCACCTGAAACAGTATTTGTTACATCTTATAAACAGAAGACCTTGGCATACATGATTTGTGAAGCATGCGTAATGCAGCAGCCAGATGTTGTCATTATATTGCAAAGGTTTCATACTGTTGTCTCCTTAGTGCAAGAGTTTCATACCTCCTTGAAACATCATCTCATAGTCACCTCCTCTAGGCACTGACTCTTCCTTCTTCTCACAGCAGCCAACCAATCCATTCTTTTATAACACTCTGCTTATTGGCTATGGCTGTGACCTGTTGAAGTCAGGCCTGCTCCTAATCTTTAATAATTAACCCAACTACAACTCATTAGTGGGTAAGATTACCTTCTATACTACCTTTCTTTACTTATATTCTATCCCCCTACAGCCAGGCACCTGTGACCATCTCCACAGGCCAAGGGCACGAGTCTGACATGGTCCTCAAGACAGAATGGCAGGCTCTCCTCTGAGAGCCAAGGCTGCAGCTCCAGCTGGAGAATCCACCCCATCTACCCCAGTGCTGGCTAAGCTATTCATCATATCTAAGTAGTTGTGGCAGTCCAGTGAATTTTTTGCTGACTGAAAAAGGGAAAAATAAAAATAATCCCCCTTTTTTTCCTTTTTAAAAAGGGAAAAAAGAAGACTGTGGGAACTTTAGGCCAATCAGTTTCACCTCTGTATCTGAAAAGATCATGGGCAGGTCCTCCTGGAAACTATGGTAATGCACATGAAAAATGAGGACTGGTGACAGCCAACAAGGATTCACTGAGGGTAAATCATGCCTCATTAAATCATGGCCTACAACAGGGTACAGCACTGGTACATAAGGGAAGAGCAACTCATATAATCTACCTGGACTTTTGTGAAGCATTTGACATTGCTCTGCATTAAATCCTTGTCCCTAATTTGGAGAGGAAGAGCTACGACAAGAGGCATTCCTCAGGGATCAGTATTGGGTCTGCAGCTCTCTAACATCTTTGTCAGTTCCCAGGATGATGGGATTGAGTGCACCATTAGCAAGTTTGCTGGCAACAAACCAGTGTGGTCAGTGTGGTCCACCAGTGTGGTCAGCTCCACACACTGGACAGAAGGGATGCTATCCAGAAGGACCTTGACAGCCTTGACAGGTGGGCTGGTGTAAATCTCATCAATTCTAACACAGCCAAGGGTAAAGATGTGTGCCTGAGCCAGGGCAATCCTAAGCACAGAATGGATTGAAAGCTGCCCTCTGGAGAAAGATTTGGGGGTTTTGGATGAGAACCTTGATATGGCCCAGTAATGCATTCTTGCTGCCCAGGAAGCCACTGTCTTTGGAGCTGCATCAAAAGAAGCATGGCCAGAAGATCAACAGAAGGCTTCATCTTCTCCCTCTTCTCTCCTCTCCTATCGACTTAGAGTACTGAGTCCAGCTCTGGGACACCCAAGATGGATGTGGAACTGTTGAAGTGAGTCCAGAGGAGGACCAGAAATATGATCAGAGCACCTCCCCTGTGAAGTCAGGCTGAGAGACTTGGGGTTGTTCAGCCTGCAGAAGAGAAAACTTGAGAGAGAGATATAGTAGCACACTTTCAGTACATAAAGGGGGGCTACAAGAAAGCTTGAGAGGAGCTTTTCAAAAGGGCATGTAGTGATAGAACAAGGGGTTTAGTTTAGACATTAGGAAAAAATTCTTTATTCTGAGGATGGGGATGCACTGGAACAGACTGACCATGAAATTACGAAAGCCTGGAAGTATTCAAGGCCAGATTGGACAGTCTTTGAGGAACTGGTCCCAGTGGGAGGTTCGCTGCCCATGGCAGTGGGTTGAAACTAGATGATCTTTAAAGTATTTTCCAACCTCAGCCATTCATTTTTTCCATGTGTGCCATAGTGCCTCACACACTAGAAAAAAAATCATTGACACCATGATTTTAAATACCTGTAATGCCGATATAATTTTGCAGTAGTGTTATTAGAAGAGTTACTGTGGTTCCTGTGGTTCTGGGAACAGCACCTACCACTCAGTGCTGTTGTGGTGTCTGCTGTGTCTTTGGTTTCCATCTGGATTTTCTCCCCACCTCTACTAGTTCAGTCCTTTGAAACACATTTGGGGACCAGAGATGACTATTTTTAACTTTGAATAATAATAATAAAGTATAAACTGAGGGGTGGTGTAAATAGATTAAATATTTATTACCTGCTGAAACTGATGAGACTAATGTCAACAATTACTAGCTTGCAAAAAGTGATGCTTTTTAATCAGCTGTGGGAATTGATCAAAAATGCTTACAATACTAATGACTACTTAAAATGATAATGCTTACATTATGATTGTCTGCATATTTTTGATACATCCTCATTGATCATTAAATTTATTTTTTCTGTTTTGACAAACTTCATTAGTAAATAAAAATAAATAAAATAAATAAAAATTTCTTTTACCCTATGTTCTGTATTGGCTACTTCTGTTGTGAGAGAAATCTTGTTTTTATTTATAATATTATTTTATAGTTACTTAAAAGCATTTGGACATGAACACAAAAGTTATGAAATTTATGGTCAAATGAAAAGTTTAAAACAACATACAATTAAATTTTTGGAAATACGAGCATTTATGATGCTTGTCTTTTTTTAATTTTGTCATTAAACTAACATCATGATACAGTTTTTAAATCACATGACCAAAAGATTCTTTCTACATGGAAAAAACCAAATTTGTAGCAAATGCCAGGAGAAAATGTTAATATAGGGTAAATAAAGGTGTGAAATCATCTCATGGATGTAAAATAATTCACTGAACAGGATAATTTATTAGCACTTGTGACACAATTCTTGTACAATGCTTAGCATATCATGTATGTCAATAATTTCATAGCTTGCCATTAAATGTGGATCCTTCTCTTTTTAAAATCTGAACTGGTTTTGTAGAATTTTGACTTGATTTGTAGAATCATTGAGTACTTACAACTTCCTCTTGCTGGGGGGTAAGAGCTTTCTTCACAGTAGCGTCATAAAGATAAATCAAGTGATGTTTGCAAAAGACTAAGGTATTGGAAGAATACCATAGGAAATCCAAAATGAAATTAATAGTTCTCCAAAAACCTCGAGATTTTGAAGACATGCAATCAATATACGCTGAAACGAAGAAAAATCCAAAAAAAAAACCTCGAGACCATATTCAGAGCATTAAGGCAGCTATCTCTAAGAGATATCATGAATGAAACAAAAACTGAATCAAAACAGATATTTTGAGGTATATCGCAGAACAGTTAAATAAAATAAAATCAGAAATTATTGTTATTCCTTAGTGTTAGTAAAATCTTTTCTTTTACTTTGGATTCTTCAAGTCCAAGTAACTCTTGTATCACACACATGGATAAAGGAATATTTATGAGAAAAAGTTTGAGGCAGAGCTGTGGCACCAATTTTATCTTTATGCATATAGTTTCAAAGAAACAATAGGTGCTGCTCTGTTTTGTTTTGATCTCTCAGTTCAGGCTCTCAGGAACATCAGACATGCATGTTCTTATTTGTGGCCATCAGTACTGAAGAGTGAAAATAGCTAATAAGCATGGAACTTACTTTTAGCTTTGCTAAGACTAGAGCTTACAACACATGCAACAAGAATTTCAGTTAGCTAGAGTACTTTTAGATTAAAATATGAAGAACTTGCAATATTTGAGCATTTCCAGGTTTAAGAATCAGCTGAGAATGCACTTGAAAGGTCTCAGTCTTACATTTGTGTTGTTATTATATTTAACTTTATTTTTTTTATGTGTGTCTTTCTCAAAATACGTCTAACTGTTCTCCAACATGCAATTATATATATAGTGGAATTCATAGTGAAGAAGTAGGTGGCCCAAAGACAAACATTAATGTAGTAGCTGCTGGAATAATAGAAATATTAATGATCCTGAAATGTTCCACTGGAGGAAGTTATCTCTTAATATTCAGAGGATCAAACCCAATTATGTGAAGAAATTGTTGTATGATAGTTTGTTGTAAATCAGTTGTCAAGTTTCAGCACTCAAAATGTAACCAAAAATTATTATAACAAGAAAAATGTGGATCACATTAATGAAAATCAGCTGAAAACAATCTAGTTATACATTCTTCTGTACGTATTTGAACGTCAATGTTGATTTTAGAAGTGGTCTGAAACAGATTAATCGTTGTTTTTTGGTTTTATTCTGTCAATACTATATGTGAAAAATTGTAAAATTAATAAAAGAAATTACTCTGAATTTCAAGGATAAAATTAAAACAATAAATATTAAATGAAAAGTGACTGCTAGCTAAAGATACATCTGTTTTACCTCACACATCAAAATGATAGAAAATTAGTATAAAGCTTATCCATGTAACAAAGATGGAAGAATTTGATTCTGTTTCCCCATACTACAAGTAATTTATAAAATTAGCTTGGTTTACATTTGATATTTCTCATTGTAGTCACAGATCTGGTAGAGTTACTAGGCTTTTTTAATGTACTACAACACAGGAACAATGCTGTCAGTAGAACATCGTATCCTAATTTATCTAAACCAATCTGCTGTTGTTATCTCACTTTAAAATATAGTATTGCACACTACAACATGGTTTATCATTCTCTGAATGTTAATCAATTGTTATTACTGCCCTTGGGCTTTTGAAAGACTGCTTTAATTACTAAGTCATTTCATTCCAAACTTATGTGCCTGGATCAAAACAAACATAAGAAGGAAACAGGGTATATACTTTTTTTGTTTTTGTTTTTTTCAGAGTCAGACTGCTGTAAATACTGCAGCCTATCAATATGAACACAGAAAGTATTTAGGTGAGTGGAGAAAAATGGTGGCTGTCTTCTGAGTTCACTGTAGGTCTTGTTTTCTAGATATGTGCTGTCACATTCAGCATGACTGGGAAAAGTACTGTAGTTTTTAAGAAAAAAAATTCTTTGCATAGTTATTTCACATGTGGAACTTAAGGAAAAAAGGCCACACTACAGCAAAGGCCGTGGTGTGAAGCACATGAAAACTGTTAGTGCACAGCTGTACAGGTATTCACGGGCCCTACATCCCCTTTCAAAGGGATGAATGTGGCTGGAAGTGTTGACAGCTCTCTCCTGGAAGAGGGTGTCTGTGTGTCAGGGCAGCTGCAGGGACACCCCAGCAAAGCAGAGGGATGGGGCCAGGCCCTGGCCAATCTCCACAGCCAGGAGCTCCAGAGGGCAGCCCCACTGCATGCCCTGGGGATGGGATAATGGGGTGGGATGGGATGGGATGGGATGGGATGGGATGGGATGGGATGGGCTGTGCTCCTGGGTGGGGTCCTTGGGGGCAGGTCAGGGCAGTGGGGACATGGGGACCAGCCCTACTGTGGTGTCACTGCTGTCACAGACATCTTTTGTGAAAAATCCTTTCTTTAGGATTTTTCCCTCTTCTGGGAAGCTGAGGCCCCAGAGAAAGAATGTAAACAATGGTTGTCTGCTGCTGTGGAATGCAACAGGTGCACCTGTGATTGGCCCATGTTGCATGTTTACAATTAAGGGCCAACCACAGGCCGAGCTCTCTCTGGGACATCATCAGAGAGGGCTCCTTTGTTTATTGATTCCTATTCTATTCTTAGCTTAGCAGCTTCTGAACTTTTCTCTGTTCCTTTTAGTATAGTCTTAATGTAATATATATCATAAATTAATAAATCCAGCCTTCTGATCATGGAGTCAAGATTCCTGTCTATCTCTTCACCCCTGAGGAACCCTTGCAAGCCCGGCAACATCCCTGCCTCAGGGGCTCATGGGCTGGGCCCTGGCCAGAGCCACGGGGACAGCTTGGCCAGGGCACCTGGGAGTCCACAAAGCCGCGCCCAGATAAAAGTGGCCTTGCAGAAGGTTAACCTAATGAAAGGTAAACCTAATGAAACATGGTAATTCCTCGTTAGTGTGGCCCTGTTCTTTTAAGTTCTTCTAAGCCTTCTGATGTTTACATTCTTGTAATGAACTTTCTCAGGCAGTTTTATAGAAATAATTATTGTTTTCCATTTTTTTCTCTGAAGGAGGTGAAATTTGATGGACTATTGTCTTGTCCAGTGACATTGGAGAGGCAGCACTTTCATCCTCCAATCCACTGTCACTTTTGAAAGTCTATAAATGTTGGAGTCAGAAATTAAACTTCCCCTCTTTTTACCTTGGAGTTTCCAACGTGCATGCCGTTTTATTTCATGTCCTATAGCAACACATTAGCAAAGAACCAGGACACAATGCAGCATATCTGTACAGAAACTATGTGCTTCCCAACACATAGCTCATTGCAATGATTATATTGTAATTTGTTTTTTCTATGTCTTTTCTAATCTGACAATATGATTTTTTTACAAGTCTTTAAATCAATAAAATTTATTTAATTCACTTATGATTTCTCAGGCTTTGTACTATTTTTGTTTATTTATCGCAAAGTTTGCTGCTCCTCTGAAACAATGATCAAGTAGTCAGACTGAAGACAGATCACTCTTGTTGTGACTTTATTTCATTTTCCAGTCCTTATATTTATTTTTCTAAGTGTTTTCTAGTTTTTCTGTTATTACAGGGTCAAAACCTCATGCATGATCAAACATCTTGAGTTTGAAAGGTCTGTTTAGATGATTATACCTCATGACAAATGCGTTTTGCCACATAATCAAATTAAAGCAATTATCATTGTTTAATGAGATGTAAAAGCTGCTGAAGATATATTTCCCACCCATGTGCTAAGACATGAATTTGAGGCTGAGGGAGCAGAGGTTCAGATCTAATATCTTTTCACAGAAGTTTATATAACCCAAACCAAAAAGGAATCATTCTATAGATCAGAGGTGGAGAGTGGGATTGTAGTAAAAAATTAAGATGTTTAAGATGTCTCAGCATTTGCTGATTTCAGCAGAATTGTACCAATGTGGTTACTGTGCCAATTACCACATATTAAAGTAAATTTAAAGAAATTCAAGAATAGAATAATAAATATCTCTCTACTATGAAATTTATTTGTTATGATAGGTTTGAATACCTAATAAACTATAAAATATTTTTTTACAATTAATGATATTTTGGAAATTAGATATTCAGATGAGCATTTTTTATTGCATTTTGCCACTAGTCAGATTAAAAAAAAATCAGTATTACACATACTCTATAAAAGTAAAAGAATGAATTTTGTTATCAGATATATTGTCTATAATGTCAGGCAAAATTTTAGAATCTGACTATCCATCAAACTTGCCCTATTCTGAATTCTACTGTATATAGAAAAAAGCACATAGTATTTGAAGTTCTAACTACGGATATTCCAACTTTAAATTAAAAAGTTTGAATTACTTATACTGTACTACTTTTATTTGGGCATTTATTTAGCTATTGGGGGGAAAAAACATATAGTTCATCTCTATATTATTAAGATTTCTCTAAAATATTATATTTCTACAGTTCTAGCAAAAAGTAGTGAAAGTGTATTGAGCTATATTTTTAATTTAATAAACAGCAAATACATAGTGTTTTGCATATTTTCACAGTGATTCAGCTTAGTTTAGAATTTTTCAACTGTGAAAGACAACAGAAAAAAATGGGCTATAAATAGAATTTCTGACTATTAATAAGCAAGCCTCTTTCATTTTAAAAGATTATGTAAATAAAACCTAGTGCATTACTTATCTCAGAACAACATCTATGCTATAGAAAAGGTATTTGTTTGTCACATATTTTTGTTCCTTCGTCACAGGTAATAGTGTGTCACTCAGCACACAGGCCCAATGAAGAAATTGAGAAGAAACCTTTCTTCCTCCTTGGGCTTTGAATTGAACCTTTTATTCATATCTTATCTATTTTTTTCCATCTTCCTACTCTCTGGATGATTGACTGAGAGTATCCTCATACATTTCCAGATATGCTGTGGAATAGAATAACTTATTTTTAAAAATCACAATTTGCTGTAAAAACAGCTTAACATACACATTTATGATCCAGTGTGCAAGGTTTATTTGTAATGTATTTTCGAATATATTTTCTGAAAGGTCCTTAGGGTCATGATTTTTTTTCAATTTTTGAGAGTCAAATGGTAACACTAAGCTTTATTTCTGACATAACCTGTACAGTCAAATCACATAGAGACGACAATAATAGGATGTCTAGGAAATAAAATCTTTTTATACATATGTTTACAGGGATGGAAATGTATTATGAGGTAAGCCTTTGTTACACTTGAGTTATTTCTTGATTGTCAGCAGTTAAATATATTTCAACTGGCAATGTAAGTATGAAACCTGAGACTTGGAACTGAATTACACATCCCTTTACAGTTTCTCTTTGTCTATTGGTTTCTTTTCTGGGCTTTTTTAGAGCAATTGAAGAGCAAACTGAGAGGAGATAATACAATTCCTAATCCCTTCCATGTTTATCAATACAACAGTGGAAATATGTACAAGATCTATAAACTTTGTACAATTTTAATTGATTTTTTCCTATTTTGAGAGTGTTGTGTTTCTCTTATTTCAATTTGTCTCAAAGCACTAATTTCCAGCATTCCTATATTCATTAAAATACTTTATCTTGAATCTGAATTAATAAACTGATTAAAAGATCAACTAAAAAAGAAGACTAACAGATCAGTTAATGAAAACTGAAGAATGCAGTATATCCTGACATCTCTGCTTTACTCTTCTTCTGAATGCAGCTGTACAGGATGGAATAAGAATGCTGATCTTGCAAGAAAATTCCCCTCTGAAGTATTTTTGCAGCTCATACACAAATCTAACGTGAGTACTCTACCAATCCCAGTTGCGTAGTAGAAGTTGAAGTGGGTGAGCATGGGAGGCCAAGGTTAAAGAGTAACCTACTGAAATGACAAGAATACCATGGAAAATCACAAGACAGACATCTCTTTGGGCAGTGAACATGAGGAAGTTTTCAATGACTTGACCCTTCAATAATTTATTTATTCATATATTTGAGTCTGGATTGGTTTTTAAATTATTTTTATTATCCTTTTACCTAATGTTAGTGCTGACATTTTTTGAAATGAAAAGGTTCTCATCCCATCTCCAGACAATCAACAAATGTCTTAATAATTTCATGCTATGGAGACTAAAAGCTATGTCTATGTTCATTAGATTAAGTACTTTACTACTAAGCCTTCATTTAAGAATTAGGAAACAGTTTCTTTTGAAATATTTTTTAATTTAGGAGTACAAATAATGATTATTATATGCACCTTAAAATTCTTTCAAAACTTATTAACTGGGCAATTTATGAAATTACAAAGGACAGGTATACACTTGACAGATCAGAATTACATATTAGGTTACAGATCAAGTGTGTAGTCTGATAAATTCTAAATTAAAAACCAATAAAGAGAAAAAAATGCACAAAACCTACAGAAGTTTTAGGGCTGCAAGATAAGTATTAAACCATGTTGGATGGTTGAGGTTTTTTTTTTTTCCTGGAATTCTTAACCAAAATTCTCAACCAGTCTCAGACTGGGATTTCCTTTGCATTAGTGCAGAAAAAAAATGTTTAATGCTAGCTGGTCAGGAAAGGGCCGGCAAACCAAGTTCTATCATGTGTTGTGCATTCCATGGTAAGCTAAGGGCCTGAAGGAAGTCTATCCCTCCAAATGACAATTTGGTCTTTTTCTCAGCTGCTGGTGAAGTGCCACATATACCGCTCATTATACAAAGAAGATTTTATTGCTCTAACAGGGCACATTGAATTTAATGCTCACTGAGGACATCATGCAGTTCACAAGAGTGAGTCACACAAACTTTAGTCATTCTAGCCTTTTTTTGAGCAAACTGGATAAAAGGAAGAAAAAAAATCTTCAGATATATGCTAGATCTTAGACTTTAAATAAAGGGGAGCTCAGGAAAAAAAGCAAACAAAAACCTATCCTCTTAGGAAGGAAGTTGGAACTGAAAGAAGTACAGTCAAATTCATGTATTAATGAGAAGAGAACATTCAGTTTCTTGTCACTCAAATTTTCTAGCTGACTATCATTTCTTATTGTATCAACTGCTATGAACTGAAAATGTGCTGGGAAAGTAGTGAACTCGCTGGGATCCTTCCTTTTGAGCTTCACTTACAGTGCTGACTGATGGCAGATACTGGTTCAGCACCATGAGAAATTTTCATTTTGAAGGACTAGCAAACTCAGGGAAATTCAATTTATATGGGAGTCTTCTGGTCAGGTTTAATTCATGTGTGTCTGACAGGCTGTGTCTGCACATTATTGTGATACCTCAGGCATTTTCTAAATACTTCTGGGATTTTTAGAAGAGGAAGGTAGGTAATCATACTGAAAAGAAATATTAAGCAATTGTTCATCAGGCAGTATAACCTTCAGAATGTGATGAAAAGCATTCCTTCTGGTTTGTTCTTGCATGTTCTCTTTTTATTTAAACCTGTGATAAAAAAAGGACAAAATGCCATCCAATAAATGCTCTCTAATTAAGTGCAAATACTTTTTCCCAGCAAGAGTCAGGCATCACTGAACTTTTTAATATTAAATAATACTTTCAATTAAATATTATGCTCTCAAATGTAAAAGAATAAAAAACATGAAAAAAACTAAAGTTCTCTGACACTCAGAGGTGAAAAATCCAGGATGTCAGGATAGTTTCATTGATATCAGTAATTCTACATCAGTGTAAAAAACACAGAGGAGTACTCAGAAATAAGATGAGTGCGGTAACAGAGCAAGTGCAAAAATGCAGAAATGATATTTTAGTGTCCTTATTCTTTTCTTTTGGTTGCTGAATGTGCTCCATTAAAAAAGGCAATGCCTTCCTCTCTGGTTCTACCCATGCATTGAGAAAGTGAAATATAAGTTCTCTGCTATATAACCTCTTTATTTTGTCTGTATGCAATTACAAACATAAGACTGAGTAGTGTTTCTTTTATTAATTTTTACATTAGTCAATCAAATGCCTAAATCAATAAAAAGAAAGCCTGACAATTAGTCTCATAATTTAAATTAATATCTCCTTTCTCTTTACTTTGTCTAACCCTATGTTTGCAAATCTTTTTACTGACTCTGTATGTGCTTAAGCAGTAAATTTTATCAAAGCACATTTTGTCTCAGGCCTATTGCAAATCTGTGGTTGTTACTTGGTCACTTAGGAACCATACACTGATTAGGAAACACACAGTCCGTCATTATAATGGTTTTATGTATATAAGGCACAGCTTATTTTAAATACTGGTACATGGAAACAAGTCCTTAGATAACCCACATGCTTGATAAACCATTTGGATTTTTATTATATACTGACTGAGGGAGAGTGCAGATGTCAATCCCATCTTCCCAGCAACAAGCCTGATTTAATTCTCCACAGTTCTTTTCATGCTTCTCCAAAGTTTTCTTAATGAAAAAGAGAAATCTGAACACTACAGAGATAATTCTGATTATTTTGTCATGGGTGTGACACACTCAGTGATTAGATAGGCAATCCAAAATCACAACTTATGAGATTCCAAATCTATAGAAAGAAAATATCCATCCTGCTAGTACTGTGACTTTCAGCCTTTCCACATATCAGAGGATGTAGGGTTTTGTCTCTTCAGAGTCAAAGGTTGGTAGGGTATGAATTACAAGTTGTCATCTAGAGCTGGCAAAAGAAAATAGGCTTCAAAATAAAATTATTTCCAAGAACAACAACAACAAAAAAACAACAAAAAAGCCAGCAAAACAAAAAAACAAACAAACAAAAAAACCCAAAAAACCGAACAACAACCAGCCAAACAAAAATCTATGGCCCCATTCCACACAATCTGAAAAAAACAAGTTTGTGAAATTTTTAGCCTAAGTAGGAGGTGGCCAAATAAGAGATGAATGTTTACTTTAAAATATAAGACAGATTTTTTGCAGGAGGTAGATGAATATTTAAGAAAGCAGCCTGTGCTATGATGTGTACTTTATATAGGTACTTTACTGTAGCTGTTATACTATTTAATAACTATTAACAATACAATAATAAAACAGGAAAATTCTATGACAAGGTTTAACTGCATTTATAGTTAATAAATATGTCTTTAAAAGGACATTAACAGAAATTCTGATGTAAGGAATATGCTGCTCTACCCCCTACTTCTTTCCCCCAGGATGTCTTAAGAATAAATTTCTTCACTGAAGGAGGCTGAGAAGAAAGAATCAGAAAAGTGTAAAACATGCTCATTGCTCCTAGCAATAATCATGAAATCATGCAAAAAAAAAAAAACATAGGGGGCACACTCCTGAAACTGCCAATAAATGTAAAGAGATAAAAGCTGTGATTCATTTTAAAATAGTGCTATGCACATGTTCTCTATAGTCAATGCACTTTCTTAGATAAGAGATGCATGACTACAATAATGCAATATTAGGATCCAGTATATGATGTTTCATCATTTCTACATTGTAAAAATGGTAATATCATGAATGATAATTCTTTGGTTTCCCTATTCAGCCTGAGCAATGACACTATTTCATTTGATTTTCTGCTCCAAATCTATGTCTAGGGTGGCTACTTAAATGAACTGCTCACATAGAATATGGAGGAAGCCTAGAGTGATGCAACATATGGCTCAGATATAATGGAATTCAATTCACTAATCTGTCCTGAATGACCATCACAACAGAAAAAGCTTAAGTCAAGAACTAAATTAACTGAATCGAAATTTGAATGGAGATAGATATTAAACTCACACAATGCTATCTGTGTATGTGTCAAAGGACAGAAAAGGGGTTTCATGTGGCTGGTAAAAATATACTGAATAATGTAGGGCCTGAGAATGATGTAAATGGCATGGAAAAAGGCATAGAGATTGTACTGAATTTGGCTGGGAAGAAGTTAATTTTCTTCATGGCAGTCTGTATTTAGTTTGGCAATTTAGTACTTTATGTTGGTGAGCAAAATTGTTGATAGCACACCAGTTGTACTTACTCTTGAATAGTGCTTGCACAATGTAAAGTATCTGTATCTTTCCCTGCCTCTGTCAGCAAGCTCTCTAGGGGAGGACAAGAAAATGCAAGTTGTCATGGACAGCGTCCTGGATCACGGCAGCAGGGCTGGAACCAGGTGATCTCTAAGGTCCCTTCCAAACACGTCTCTGGGATTTCATGATTACAGAGAGATATAGCCAGAGCACCTCAAGCCAGCTGGCCAAAGGGGCATTTCATACTCTGTGATTTCATGGTGAGCAACAAAACTGGGGCTGGGCTATCTCCAAAGCAGCCACTGCCCAAGGACTGGCTGGCCATTGCTCTGCAGGTGGCAATGGCTGCTTTTGCACCACTTGAGTTTGAGGGTTTCTTTTTGTTTGCTTGTTTGGGGTGGGTTGTTTTGTTTGGTTTTTTCCCCCCATAATTTATTAGACTGCCTTTATCTCAACCCAGAGGTTTGGGTTGTTTCCCCCTGCTTTTGCATTTCCAATTGCTTCCCTCATCCAACTGGGTGGGGTCTTATCTGCCACCTTGGGCCAACACACTATATACAGCAAATGGAAGTATAAATACAATTAAAAATTGTAAGAGCCCTTTTGTTTCTACCCCTTTTCCTGGTGCTGTTCTTCCACTTCTTCTGTGTTCAAAGACTGATGGCTGTGTGAAGATGGTGGGGACAGGGGTATATTATAGCAAGCTGTCAGTGTCTGCAGCCACCTGTTGGAGAAATACCATGCTCATGTTAGTAGTTTGTTTTTTTAAGGTTATAAATATCTAATTCTGGATAGAATAGTTCTTAGTTATTACTAATGTCTATTTAAAACTTGTCTTGTATCATATACAGATAATTAAAAGTAAAATAAAATAGTCATGGACTACTGGTCTCTTAGAGAAGATGCTGATAGAGCTAAACCAAGCAAAAACAAAGCTACAGGAAAGTTGAGAAAGTTCTGACAGAGCAAATCTGAAAAACAGTAGTTGTGACACCTTTGACTTCAGTACAAGGCTAACCACCCATCATTGGCAAAATAAGCCTACATGTTAAAATTAGCTCAAAGAGAAAGAAAATCAGAGTTAATATTTCTAACATAAAACTATACACTTAAGGTGAGAGGGAAAGGAATGATATTGGTAAAATTTGCTTTTCAGTAGAAGTGAAATGTTTCAGGATTAGTGTCAAGTACCTGAATGCAGAGTAGCAATTGCCTGCTTCCATTTCTTACTGCAGGCTAGATTCCAGTATTCATGGGTTATTTCTTTATATAGAACTGCATTCACAGCAAGTATTCAAAAATATTCAAGGAGAATTTTCTATTGATTTAATCTGAATATATAACTGCCTTTAATTGCAGCATATTCAGGTAGCGTAAAAAATATCACTATTTTCATGTAGCTAAATACATGCCTACCTAAAAAACCTTCAACAAGTTATGGTCAGAGTTTTATTGCATGTATTTAAGATAGTGTTGCTTTTCCTAGAATCAAATTGGAAAAGTTCAATTTGACAAAAGTGGGAAAAACAGTGGGTGTCACAAAGATGTGCAAGTGACTGTGGTTGGATTTTTGTGAAACAGTGATACTCATTTTGTGATCCAAAGTCAGACTGGTTGTCTCTGAGGACATCAGTATGGAGTAAGCTGAATCAGACACTAATAGCAGAATTTTATAAAGTCTTATTTGTTCTTTTGACTGTTGCTATTGAATCCGAAAAGACTTAACTGGAGTAAAATCCAAAACTAAATTAATCTCATTAATTTTTAAAATAGTCAGCAATTTCTAAAGTACATAATATAACCAACAATTTAGATTCCTAATTTAGGCTCATAGATCTCAAAATATTAGCTTGACTGAATATTAGCTTGACAAGAATCATATTATAATGGATTGTTATGAGATGCAATCTGCCAGTTCAATTTTAAATTATTTTGCCTTTTATTATCCTTTTTTACTTCAAAAAAGAATAGAATATATCATAACTTCAGATTAAAATAATTGAGTATAATATAAAAATAATACACTAATTCTTCTGTAAGAAATTTAGCTTTTTGTTTGGTACTTGAAACTGGTGGATGTGTTTGGTATGTAAAAGAATGAAGGTATGTGAAGCATAAGGGAAAATATATGGAATAATAAGTGAGCCAAAGAATGAGAGAAAAGAAAAGCAGCTTGAGGAGTAATGGCAATACAAAGATCAAGAAGCTAATTAACCAAAGAAGGATTAAAAATAAGATTGCTTCATTTATTCCTTTGGGAGACAGAACAGTTGTTAATTCATATTTTCTTTAGACAATTGGTGTTTAACAGCGTGAGAAGAAGTAAATCACCCAGTGGTCACAGAAAGTGCTCTCTGGGCTGCAGATTCCCTCTTCCACCACAAAAGTATCCTCCTGACTGAGTAAATTCCTTTTGCTGACACATGACCACTGGTGCTTGTATGCCAGTGATCCATGAACTTCAGTGCACAATTGCACTGTCTTGTGGAGAGGAGGAAAAGACTGAATCATGGCAGCACAAAAACGCTCCAAGGAAACAAGGGACATAGAGAGCTCCCGAGTAATTCAATGTGTCATCCTCTGTTTTCAGGCCAAAGTAAATCTGGTAAAGGCCAAATGGACAAACTAGACTTATAGTCCAGACTTTAATTCAATTTGAATAACTCAATATGAATAATGGTATTTAGCACCATGCTTGAAATCAGTTCTGCTGTATGATGTGGTTTATTCTTTAGACTACAACACCAGAACATCAGCAAGTTTGATTCTTTTTTCTTTAAACTGTTTAAGAGAATCTCTTAAGTCAATGATATTTCCCAAAAATAGGAAGCTGGAATAATTTAGATGAAGGCAATTAGAATAGTAATATTATCTTTATAGTTTTACAGGCAAAAGAAAGTGGAAGAAAGTAGTAAATGCCATATGCATTAGTTGTAAATATCAAGAACACTGATCTGGATTGATCTGCTGTTTGTATTCTTATGCAAATCTTGCCATTCATGGTTAATCTTTAAAAAACACAGATAAAATAGGAGAATTCAGTAGCTTCCAGAAGTTTGACAGAGAGTGACAACACTACTGTATTCCAAATGCTTCTGAAAAAGCTTTGACAACTTAAAAGAAAACAACAGCCAGACAAAAGCCAATTAACTGAGATACTAGATGCTGTACTGGGTGGGGGGAAAGAAGTGTACCTGTCTCCTACATGTCTCATAACTAAATATATAACTTCAAAAACACAGGGTACACATGGCACTACCAGTTTACTATGGCAATCAGGAAGTATAAAAGCAACTGCATTTCCTATTAAAAAAATCTGAAGTTTTTAAAATTCACCACTATGCCTTTGTAACTGCCACTAGCTCAACAAAAATTGCATCCATTTTGAATAGCTAAGAATGTGATTGCTAATATTAGTTTCTGTATATTCCATTATAAAGAAAATTTGGGTTATCTCAACCATTAGCTATGTTAACAGTACAAATAGTCATATATGTAAGTTTTAGTTTTATATATATTAAAACCCATTTTCATTTACAGAGCTTTGAAAATACTTCTAATAATCAAGCTTAAACTACAAAAAATAATCCTCTGGAATATTAAAAAGATAAATTAAAATTAAATACTGCATAAAATTTGTTTTTATTCATTTGCTTGCTATTTTGTCACATGCTGCTGTTGTTGAAACATGTGGAGGGACAGAATGTAAAAAAATAAAGATGGTGCAGAAGGTAGTCTCACACCTGAGGAGTTGCAGCTGCATTAATCACCAAAGATCAGGAACAGGCCTGCCCTGAACAGGCCACAGCTGTGCCCAATAAGAAGACAAATGCTGCAAAAGAGTGGGTTAGCTGGGTGAAAAGAGAGTTGGAGTTTGTTGGCTGTGCTGTGAAGGAGGAGTCAGTGGTGTAGGGAGATGCCCATGAGAAATCACTGGGAAGGTATGGAACTTTTGCCATAGGATGACAACAGAAACAAGCAAGAAAACACAGGCTGTTTGAGGTTGTTAGACTACGATGTTGATGCTTTTATGACATTTCCAGAAAAATTTTAGATTGTGTGATTTTTATTATGTTCATATGAGCATATTCTGTTACTCTTCTACCAGAGTCCCCAACTCTGTGTGACTCTTTTGCTATATGACCCCAAACAGGTTGTTTTAGGTAATCCACATGCAGTGTGTAGTTCAATAACAAATTTACTTATGAAAAATACTTGATGTTGCATGAGATTTACAAATGAGCAGAGTAATGCAAAATGTATTGCATAGCAGAATAAGAATGTAAGTTACATCTAACAGAATACATAGCAATTGCAATACACATTTCAATGCTACTGTCATCCTCAAAATCAGTGTCTGTGATGTGCTCACCACCACGGTGCTGAGCATCCCCAGCCCCAGAATGGACTGCATGAGTTGTGCATCCCAGCTGAAGCCTATTACTCCCTTCAAAATCCTTCTGAGTTTCTCTAGTTTGCATAAACTATGTCAGTCTGACACCCATATGCACTTCTCCCCGCCCCCATGCTTGTCTAGCTAATTAGGGACACACTTGCACTGTTTTAATGAGCTCAGGGGTAAACATTTACGCTACTTGATCCACTCTGGAGCCCTGTGCCTCAGATACAATCAGCTTCTACAACAGCTGTGGGCAGCCACAACCTGCTTTATTCCCAGAGCTTTATAGGCTGGTCTCCCTTACTGTTCTCTGAGCATTCTTTCGTTGTAGGGGTTTATTGGTCAGTAACACCTTCCTTCTCCAAATATTTTGATGTCAGGAGCTAAAATTTTTGTTAGAAGGGCAAGGTTTAAGAAATTCTCTTTGTACCTGAAGGAAAAAATGATGAAATTTGAAGTCAGCTCAGCATGATAGATAAGGAAAAATGTAAAACTGCTTAGTACAGCTGATATTGGCGACTCATTTTTATTAGCATATATATTTTGAATATTATAAATAGTATTTATATTTTTGTTTTCTATTCCAATATTAGTACTGGAATTTCCAGTGCACCTTGAATTTACAACTCAAGCTGTCTTAATATCTGTCTGTATATGTTTTGACTGAAGGGCCTCTCTTGCATGGCCAGCATTATCAGTGGCAGCACTGTTGGCAGGATATAGTGTCAAAAGTTGCTTTCACATCCAAACCAATTTGAACTGTTAAAGCTAAAGAGACTTTTTGTATAATAAAATCTGTTCTTCTGAGAAGCAAGATACATGCAGTATTAGTGAACTCTGTTCCTTGAGGTTATGAATCTTACTTTTTACCCAAGTAAATTTCTGAGATGTGAAATTATAAATATTTCCATAAAATTGACTATAAATTCATTTTTCCTAGCTAAGGATATTATGAATATTTCCATTTTGAAAATATTTAGAAGACAGACACTTTGGAGTGACAGAATTTGTTGCACATTTCTCTATTTCACAGGTAAGTTGTCTTTGAAATATTTCACTCTGTTTTCCTTTTCTAACCATGTAGCTAACATCCACTGTGTACTCTGCTATCGCTGTGTTGTTTACATTTTCAGTAATTTGAATTTCTGTTTAAATGTCTGTAACATAGATACAGTGTGTGGAAGCATAATTTCCCATTTCATTTATGTGCTTGGCTCATAATTGGATAAACAAACAAAGGGAGAAAAAAAAACTGACAGAAAACCTGTGACTACTTTGTTATCCTGTTTTGTGGGTACTTTGTCTTGTGGGCTATTATAAGTCTTCTTTAGACTGATTTTTTCATGGTAAACTGACAGCTACATTCACCATTCTTTTTCTAAATAATGTCTAAAACATTCTACCCAAAAAGGCTAACTAAGAATTGCACATAAAAAAAGAATAGCAAAAGCAAAGAATGCAGAGGCTGCAGTATGGAATAAATATAAAACCTTGAAAAATATATAGATACTGAAACATGGGAATTTCCATCTGAAGATCAGGAAATAGTTTTTTAAAGCACTAGCACATGTTGGCTGTAGAGGCTGCAGAGTATTATAGAGGTTGTACAGCATGGAGATTGCTGGAAAATACTCAAAATTCATTTGAGCAAAATATTACAACTGATCCTCCTGAGTAGGGGGATGAGACTGGGTGACCACCACATGTCCCTTCCAACACCAACCTTAACTTGATTTTTTAAGTTTCCTTTCAGATGTAATTTGTAGCAGGAGAGGGAAGGCAAAGAGGGATTTAACATTGCTAGCATAGCTCTAATGAATGTCATAGAAAAGATTACAACAATCTATTAAGCTGATGTGGAAGTAAAAGTGACTTTATAAACTGTGATAAACAGTGAGCTAACTTCTAAGAGTAATTTTTTTTTTCCTGTGTCTCGCATCTTTATGCTCCAGAACTCGGCCTTGTCATGTTGTCTGTTGTATTGCACTGGGACTGATTTTGTGTTTCAGTTACACTCTACAGAGGACATTTAAATCCATTTCTGTAGCCTCAACTTTATACTGTGATGTGCAATCCCTTTCTCAGTTCTTTGCTGAGGCTTTTATTTATGGAGAGGAATGAAGACTAAACATTGCAATAATGCCAGAAGGAATTTTCACCGTCAGGAGCTGTATCTCCAAAACTGTAGGGGAGTCGTTCAATGGAAACAGTGACCCTCTGTGTTGAGTCCCTCTGACATGACAAAAATCATAACTTGTGGTACATTTTTGTCTAGACCACTACTTAATATGTTGTTGAAACAAAAATCTATTAGGCTTTCAATTAGCTAAGTCTTCTTTAATTATATTTGCTGTTGCTCTAGAGTTCTTTGAGAGTTTTACACTGCAAGTAGTAGAAGCTTGTTAGACACATAAATATTAAAATCCTTCATTTGCCTGGAATACCTGGAATTACAGTAGTAAATATTTATTTTTGGCAGGCAGAGCTAGATTTATCCCTAAAGAAAAACAAATGATAACTATTTGTATGTGGCCTGTCATGCCAGCTTTTTCTAAAGTGCTTGAGAGGTTACATTATTTTCTTTTTCGCATTATTCAAGAGCATGTCACTAAGAGAAGGCAACTATAACTTTTTCTGATAGAATTGGAATTTTAGGATCTTTTCAGAAGTTCTTAAATATTTTAAAAAGATACTGAAATTATTTGGAAACTGTAAAAGAAATTTATAGATAACATCTCTGAGCATTAAACTGAATATAAACTCTACCACATTTGATCTTAAGCATAGAAATCATATTTAGCATCTAACAAACTCTTTATATGGACCTTAAATAGAACTCAGATAATTATGAGTCAACTGTATAGCCATGTCTGTGAGCAAAGAGCAGTTCATTCAGACCCTTCCAGTGTTCACAATTTTTTCAAGGGTTCTGAGGAAACCTAATCAATTTACTGCTACTGAAATGAAACAGTTGTTCAACAAATCACATCAGTCTTGCCTTAGGCCGGTAATAAAGATAAATAACTTCTCCAACAGAAATATCAAAACAACTTTAAAAGTTGGGTAGATGGCCCAACATGACTTTGGCCAGAAGACTACAGTTAATAATCTATATTTCAGTATTCTAGCATCTTAAAAGAGGTTTCTTGTTACATTTGAGAAGTATTACCGCCAGCAAGAATTTCTCATATCAGTAGAAATTTTGTAAAAAATACCCTGGCTGAAAAAGAGAAGAAAAAAATAGAGACAGCTCTCTGTATAAACATGAAAGACATGTAAAGGATTATAAATAAGAGTTCACGCTATATTTGAGAGTGTCATAGAAATAGGAATCACTGAGTAGATACCATTTCTGTAATAACAGATTCTAAAGCATTTTTTCTACATTTTTTAGTCAATACACTAGAATAACTATGAAAATTATGCACTGCCTTTCATTACTGTCTTATTCAACAAGACAATAGATTGCCATCTGCTTTTTTTCTTTCTCATGTGTAATCCCATATTTTCCTGCCTAAACTCAGATACTGTCTCTTATAGATGGTCTGACATAATTATTTAAAGAAAAAACTTACTAATTTCTCTTTATTCCCAATTTTCATGGTTACTCTTTTTACTTGAGTCTTGAAGAAGAACCAATAAGCCTGGAAGCATATATTTTTTAGTCTGAAAAAAATCTACTCATTGTTTTGGAATAAATAAAACCCCACACATCAGAATTAAAAAAAGAAACAGGAAAAACAAACAAAAAAACCCACCCATAACAAAACAAATCCCAAACAAACAAAATCCACAACCCATAAGCTCAAAAAAACCACCAAAATCAGTAACAATAACTCATAATATAGTTGGGATTTATTAAGCTAAAATGCCATTACACTACATTAAAATTGGATATGCTTGACAGCCACCTGAGTAAAAACGGAGAAAAGAAAAAAACTTGTCGTCTATGCTAGAGAGGAGAAAAAATGACTAACACTCACACTTCCATATGTGAGAAAAGAAATAAGGAATTGAGTCAATGACCTACATTTCATAATGTATAGATAGAGAATGCTGGTAAATAATGTTAACTAAAAAGCTTAATTTTCAATGGAATAATCAAGATAATTAAAAAGAGAAATCAAAAAGCAGGCCTAAATTTATTTGAATGTGCAGTGCTTTGAAACAGGCATTTTGCACAACCCTAACATTGGTTCGAAACAAAGGTGTAGTTACTAATAGGAAAAATAAAAAATAGGCTAAGTAAGTGACCCTGTTAAGCATTACTCTCTGCCAACCTGAAAACTGGATAAATAAAAACTCCTACTGAGATTGGATTTAGATTTGAAAGCACTGCTTCCAGTTATATTTTAAAGCTTAACTATGCACTGGTCTTTCATTACCCAAAAATTAGATTTCTGACAGTAATTAGCTCAACTAAATTGCATATAATATTTACTAAGAATTAGTGTTTTGCCACCATTCTCTAATAGTGGTAAAAGTAGGATCATATGTTTTAGATGCAGAAAAACCCCAAGAGCAGATATTGAAAAAAAAATTGAGGTAAAATCTCAATTGATTTAGATACAGTGAACTGACTCTAGAACCAATGCATATCTCTGACAGAAATAAATGCTGACTAAAAATATGGGGAACAGAGCCAAGGCAAAATTATCACAAAATAACTAACATGGGATTAAAGTAGAGGAAGCTAAAGAATGTGCTGCAGTAGAACATAGAACACTCTACTTTTCTCCCAGTGCTCTTCACGAGATACATCACAATTTATTTGTGTGCCTTGGTAAGGGCAAGTAAAGAATTTTTATGGATTTGTTCCTGGACTGTTATTTTTCAATATATGCTGCCTTACTTCTGAAATAAATAAGAGGAGTCAGAAAGAAATTTTAAGAACAGACTCTCATTCAATGCCATATGCATCATAAAGACAGTCACAGACAGTGAAAAAAATTACAAACCAACATAATTACTCTCTTATTCTAGAGTGTACAAATAAAATTGAGGCAAATTTACATGCACAATGCTTTTTTAGTGGGGTCTGTAGCTGATAGAGTACTCTGACTTCAAAATTACTTTAGGAAAAAATTTTTAAAATTATGGGGATAGTGGGGGAAATGGGAAAAATCTCTCCCCCAACTCATGTATACTTTTTTTATGTATCAATAAAGGTTGTCCTTTATGTTACCTATACTAAGTCTTCAAGTTACAAACTGAAACGTATGAGAGTACATGGGCAATCAGCTTTTATTATGGAGTCAGACAATAATATCTATAAGACAAGAATGAGTAAGCAGAAGAAGAAAAGAGTGTTTTAAACAATAGTGATATTAACTTCCTACAAGGAACCTGATCTAACAGACAACTATCCTTCAGAGTCTGACACTGTAAGATTGTGAGGACAGCAGCACCAGAGGCCCTGGGTAAAGGCACTGCCAGAGCATCTTCAAGATGCATAAAGAAAGGTAGCAAGAGTCTAAGTGGGCAGCAGGCTACAGAGAGAAAGAGAAAAGTCCTCAGTATAACAAAAGTTAAAACATCTACAGCACTGTGCAATACACCGTATTTGGGATGAAAAGTTTTCTAAACTGGTCCCTAAATTTGATGATCCTGCCTGTGTTTTTTGTTGTTTAGCTATCTCAGTGGGTTGGTTGCTCCACATTAAGAGTAAATCCTGGGAAATTCTGCACTCATGAGAACTGTTTCAGATTTTGCAAAATAAGCAGTAAGTAGTTTCTTGTGTCTTTGATACACTGGACTAATTCTGCATTACCACTGTCAGCCTATTCTGCATGCAGACTACCTCTGGTGCATTATCAGCAAGCAAATTTATTTTGAGCATATTGGAATTGCTGGGTATTTGACAGAAGAAAATGTGGGTGGAAACAGGAGATTCGTGACCTTCATTAACTCACACTTTAAAAATGGTTAAAAAATAGTCAGTGAATTTCTTTTCTTTCTTTTCAATGAAAGCTAATTTCTTTTTCCTTTAAAGAATGTTTGTAGTATTTAGAAACATGTATGATAAATGTTTTGTGGCAGTCTGTTTTGTGCATACAGAAAAGTTGAACATGGAATTTGCCAGGGAATGTTTCAATTGCAGTTGAGAAACTTTTTCAGTCACTGGATCTTCAGAGTCATAACATGAACTGTTTTCTTGGGCTTACATACATTATTATTCTAATGCCATGTAATGATCACATGACATCAGAGTGTCTATGAAGTTATGGAAAATAACATTAGAATCATTTCAAAATAATAAAAATATGGCATTAATAAGAGCAGCAGCTACACAGACAAAAGAGCAATTTTGCTTTAATTGCTTACAAAACCTTGCAGAGTCCTAGCAGAATGGTATCAAGGAGTTGCAGGGCCAAAAACCTTTAAAGGTTAGGAAAAGTTATGATTAAAATAATTATATCTTAATAAGACCTGTTTATGTGCACACCTTCTGTTAGTTTCACTTATGACCCAATTTTTATACTACGGATTCCCTGATCCATTAGTTTAGAAAACACATAATTCTGAGAATAAATCCTAGTTGTCAGAGGAAAATATTTCGTACTGGATTTGATAGCCTGAGAGAGAAAAGGCTGCTAGAGCTCCTTGTCCCCATGTCCAGCCTGAAGTGAGGCTGAAAATGTGTTCCCAGTGGACACAGACAAACAGAGAATATTTGGATTTACATTTGGATATGAAGGGCTGTCCACACAGCTCCCAGAGACACACAAAGAGCATTCACACAAACACAGACAGCACCAACAGGCTCATCCTGCTACCCCTTCTGATTGAGCCAGAACAGAGTTCAGTAGTGGAAATAAATATATCTCTGAAGTATGTTTATCCCTGCAGCAGCTGGGTTCAGACACCCAGTGTCTGTGCCTGGATCCCAGCATCCCCAGTTGCTGGCATCTGAATTTACACGTGCCCAAGGTCACAGTGCTGCTCCATTTGTTGGTACAGATAATTTCATTCACACAGAGATGTCCAGAAGTTCCCTGGTCCCACAGCCAACCCGCTGTGCTCTCTCCCTGAGACACACACACATCCAGAGCAAGTCCTTGCTCCCAGGATGCTTCACCTACTGTCTGGATTGGCCTCATTTGCATCCCAACAGTCACTTCAATTTCTGTACCAGAGATCCACATACACAGAATTATAGAACTTATGGAGTTAGAAGGGACTCACAAGGATCATCAAAGTCCAACTCCTGACCCTGCAAAGATCCCCTCAAGAATTACACTGTGTCTGCAGGTGTTGACCAAAATCTTCTTGTAGTCTGGCAGGATTGGAGTTGTAACAGCTTCCCTGAGGAGCCTGTTCCAGTGCCCAAGCACCCTGTGTCCAATATCCAACCTAAACCTCCCCAGATGCAGCTTGAAGCCACACCCTCGGGTCCTGTCACTGGTTACCACAGAGAAAAACTGCCCCTCCCCTCATGAGGAAGCTGTAGACTTCATTGGGGACTACCCATGGTCTCTTCTGCTCCAGGCTGACCAAACCAAGTGTCCTCAGCTGCTCCTCATACAGCTTTCCCTCTAAACTTTCCACCATCTTCATGGCCCTTCTTTGAATGTTTTTTATTGTGGTGCCCCAAAACTGCACAAACGTATCAGGGGAGGCTGCCCTGGTGCAGAGCAGAGCAGGACAGTCCCCTCCCTTGCCCAGCTGGAGGTGCTGTGCCTGATGCACCCCAGAACAGGATTTGCCCTCCTGGATGCTGGGACACTGCTGACTCATATTCCAGTTGCCATCAACCAGGATTCCCCTGAATACTTTTCCACGATGCTGCACTCCAGCCTTCCATTACGTTCAGGGTTGCTCTGTCCCAGGTGCTGAAACCAGCTCTTGCCCTTGTCAAACTTCATACATGCACAGAATAAAGAGGTTCTTACCAGAACATAATTGATAGTGGAGTTTAGCAAATGATAGGGCAGACCACAGTGATTCAGGTACAGGGCATGGCCAAATAAGCCTATTGATCAGCCCCTGCTTACATGAGAATGGACTTTTTTATTTTTCTCTTATCTTTCTTATTCCTCCACAAAGCATAAAAACCCTTCCCCACCTTTGATTTCTCTTCTAAATACCCTATGAAAAATTCTGTGGAATCCCAAAATGCTTTTCCTGTGCGTCCCATAGCATTTCCTCCATTTTTAGGTGGCAAATACCTTAATCTGACAGGGCCTGGACAGCATGCACCATCCTTAATCTTTACTTTGGCTTCCTGTCTGTCCCTGTACCCCTGTGTTCCTCTGGTGTTGCAGAGATGGGCCCTTTGGTGGGCTGATGGCTCTTCTGGGATGTGATGGGAGCTGCTAGCTGGGTGTGATTCCCCTGGGCTAACCCAGAGCCTGCAGTTGTCTCTCTGTTCTCCCTTTAATCACATATCCTAAACCTGGGCATATGAGGGAGACTGCTCTCTGCAGGACTCCTGCTTCAATTGTTCTAAACATTGGAAAGCATTAGGTAAATAAGGCAGAGGAGCTGCAGGAGAAGGCAGCTGAGAAATGCCCAGGGAAATTATCTGCTGTCAGGTCTCTGCTCAGCTTTCCTGTTTAAGTCTGGATCCGTCACTTAAATCACATTATCACAGGTGGACAATGATTATGTATTCTTCATTTTCTGGGTGACTGACTTTATTCCCTATGGTCTTATTTGCAAAACAACTGGGTACTCATAACTGCAGCATAAGCTAGTTAGAGTTGTGCTTTGAATTCATAAACTGTAATATACAATTATATTCTCTAAAAATCAGGTCCAGGTTATGTGAAATTGGGCACATACAATTAGTGACTCTTTTTGACCTTATTATCTCAATGTCTTTATTCTCAATCTATGTTTTATTAAATAGGACATAAATAATAATGACATCTATCCTCATATAATGATTCTACAAAAATCAGTTTGTGTTGGGGAAGCGACCAGTTACTGTCACTATTAAGTTTTCTATATTATTGATATAAAAAAAACCATTTTGTGATTGAATAAAATACTGTAGGGGCTTAGGAGACTTCTTCAACTATCTTTTCTTATCCTTCATTTTCTAATACAACAGATATTACTTATGCTACCTCATTTTAGGGATTCTCCTTTCTAAAAGATCTCAGGAAATTGTATTCCTCCCTACAACATCCTGACCTTGTCTCTAAAGCTGTTTGGGTATATTGGGTATATGTCACACATATTGCCAGTTCTACTTTACTGAGGCTCTTTACTAAGAAGATGGTAGCATATGATTTTAAATTCATTTTTGACCCAAGTCAGATGAATGTCTGTGTATAGTAGTGTTGCTACATCATACATTAATAAATTTTGTTACAAAAAATACCATGCAGAAGTTGGTGAGCAAAAGTTTTATACTCAGAGAAGGTTTAAAATGTTGTAGAAACACAGTGATAGAGGAAAAAATTGTAAACTCTATGAGCACCATGCATTCCACATAGTAGAAAAGTATTTACAATGTGATGCTAATGCAATACTGAAGACAGTTTCAATGCATCTGCATAACACAATGAGATTAATCCCACAATATTTTTACTTTTGATTATTCAGCTTTGCAAACTTAGTAACTTTAAAGTGTTTCTTCTGCTTAATAAATAAAGGTGCATAAGATTCTTATTAAGACTCACAATTGAATATATTTTAATCTGCTGTTGAAAAGCTGTCAGCTTTCAGAAAAAGAGACAAATGCTAAGAAAATTGTCTATACTAGGTTAACACTGACTTAACTATGTGAATGAACAAATATTCAGTTGATTTTGTTTTTGGGTTAGATAAAAATGAAAATTAATGAGTCATATAATTACAAGAAAAATGAGGATAGAGGGAAAAATGATAAAATTGGAAGTGTTTTTACAATTTTATTTAAGCAGACATTCTTTGTATAAAATCTGTATAGAATGAGATTTTGTTATTTTTCTGAAACTCTATTACAAAATTACTTAGGACAGATTGAAAGCACTTGCTATGATTAGTATTGCAAAATGGAAGTATTTTTGGAAGTCAGTTTTTAAACTTAGAAAATTATTTTATTTACATCCTGATCTTTTTTTTTTTTTCCCTCAAACATATCCAAGAATACCCATACTTTCTTTAATTCATATTCTGTTTCCAGGAATAACAAAAAAACCTCAAGATTTGGTCAGCTATAATCTTCCAGAAATATCAGCAAAAGTATTTGATCATATAATAGGAGAAAAACAAATTAAAATATTAATGAAATACATATCTAATATGCAATAAATCACATTTTTCAAGTACTGTATAATTCTGATTATGCCATAAAATGTACAGCACAGGGTCATCCTTTAGCAGTGTAGGAATAAGTAAGAAGACACAAAGAGATGGCTCTTGGTCTTGTATTGTTTTGACAATGCAGGGTAGGGTTCAAGGGGTGTTTATAACTATTGCAACTTATTTTTGCTGTCAATTTCTATATAGTTAGGAGGTATTTTTGGGACATGTATGATGCAATATTTGGAAGCCAGTAAATACTGAAAAATCCTGTAGAAAACATTATCTTTTTTGGAGTGCTAGTCAGTGCTCTGTGGTAAATTTATGAAAAATCTTTCCTTAGGCATGGAAATTCCTCTTCAACTTAATTTCATGCATGAGTCATTCATAACAAAGAGCTATGTTCAACCTCCCAAAGCATCCCTATATTGTCTCCCATAATTCTTGCTCTACTCTGTCCAGATCTGTTAGTCCCACCCCAGCTCTCTTTTAGAAATTGTTTACCCATTAGGCTGTGTAAGTCTTACTTCCTTCAGCAAAACCTTCTATTCCACGGCTTTGCCATTTAATTTATACACTCTTGAAAAATAACTCTTGATAAATAAATAGTTATATAATTTTATTAAACAGAGTTTATGTTGTTGGTTGTGAACATAATATGAGAGAAATTGCGTTAATTCATAAGAGAAACATCTAAATTGTCACTTTTACTTAGTTAAGTCATGTTGTCAAGGAAACGGGTGACCTTCTCTAAAGAGAAAAAGTATTTTATGTTTATGAGGATTTCAGTAGTTCATCCGTACTTTTTCATTAAAAGAGACTCATTTTAATCTCTACAGCATGCAGTAATACAGATTAAACTTCCATAGTCAATTTGCATCAGATATAAGAAATAAATTTTTAATGATTTGCAGCTCATTTGATAATGGTTGTTTTATATTTGATTACAAACAGTAAAACTTTTTTGTCATCAACTTTACAAAGCTTTTCTGCCCACAAACACCCATAATGCTTGAGTTTTACTTTTTCTATTTCACAGAGTTGTAATATTCTTTTAAAGAATGTTTGTAAAGAGATTGTCAGTGTGCCCTGAATCTTATGAACCATCCTTGTAACCAGTGAACTTGGAAGCCTTGCTTGTGACAGAAAATTACATACTACTTAATGAGTGATGTGAGCAGATTGTGGAACACATCAAGCTTAGGCAACAGCCATAAAATTCTATGTAAGTTAAATATTTTCATGTTTCTGAAATTTTCAGAAAACAGATCTTTTTCCCGTTATCTGAGTTGTAAAAAAGATGTAAAACCAAAGATGGTGCAAAGACTAGGGGTCACAGTCAAGGACTATCATGTCACTTCTGCAGATGTTCATCAGACTGGAAGATGGATATTTTTGTTTAATCTTGTGATAATAATCTTCCCTATTTTGACCTAAATTACACTAGTATAAGAACTAATAGTGCTGAAACTTGCTTTGAACTTAGCCCCACATGTTTGCTACAGTAGAAGATGCGCTGTCACAGAGCTGGCTGGAAAAACTACTTAATGCCTCAGACATCCCTTCAGTCTCACATCTCAATTGCAGTTACAGTCAGGAGAAATGCCTAACACTTAGCTCAATGAGTATAGTTAACTCCCAGCTTTTTATCTGGCCCCCTCTGTAGACCATCTCAAATTTTAAAGTTTGCCTATACAGGAAAAAGCCCAGAAAAAGAAACAAGAGCTGAACTGTTAAGAGGACAAATCAAAACTCTTTGATTCAATACAACTCTCAAGAAGGCCAGCACATTAAAGGAAAGCTTTTGTTACTATATTGTTAGCATTAGTAACTGATGTGCAGAACAGGTTTTTTGATGACAGAAGTGCCAAATGAAAATAAATATTGGAAGTAGATTTAGATTAACCTATAAAAATACAGAAGGCTGAAAACTTCAGAATATTTTTTCTCTCTCCTAAAGATACACTTAAATATTTTGATGTTTTGACAGCATTTTGGGACAAAACCAGCATGATATTTCTTTTCATGTTTTCTTTTCTATTGGAAAAATGGATGTATAAATTCTCTATTTAAAATAAAAAAATGGAAATAGAAGAAATTGAAAGAAAGGAAATGGATATCAACTCTTTCCTAAGTTACCTTAAAGGCCAGAAATAGCACAAGGCATCAGGTATTCCATTCATTTCAGTTTGAACTCTCTTAGGTTTCCTGGCTTAGGAACTTTAAACTCATAGTTTGGACACAAACTTTATGTGACATCAGTGTCCTGATGGAGAGAAAGTTCAGCTCCATTAGTGGTCATCCCATAGGTCTGTGAAACTGCTGGCTAAGAGCAGAAAATTGGCTGTTGAATTCATTTGACCATTATGATGTTTCTTCTGAGTAATTGATGGGTAGAAGTTGTAAAAAATCAACTCCTGTTATGAAAAGAAAATTACTTCAGTCCCAGTAATTTACTTTCTGGAAGGGAACATTTCTCAGCTTCTCATCATGGTATTGAACAGCACCCAAATAATCTGCACAGTGTGAACACTGGATAGAGTTAAGATTGAAGAGTATGACAAACTATGGATGAATAGGCATCATGAGATATCAGGCTGATCTGACATAATATGAGAGATTCATTATTTTCATGATTATAGAATCATTAAGGTTGGAAAAGACCTCCAAGATCATCAAGTCCTACCTGAGACTGAAAACCAGCCTAATTTATTTTGTAACCTGTATTTTAGACCTGCATTTACCTTTGTTTCTGTCTTCTCATATTGATAACTTTACCCTGCCTACTGTTCTGGGTTAGATTGCCTTTCCAATGCACTTTTGTTGCATGTAGCTAGCTACCTGTGGAACCAGGTGTATGACAGTGAGTGCCTGTTCATACATGTTCATTCATATATGCTCACCTATGTGGAAATACTACATGTGTCTAAAGATCTCTGCTTACTAGAATATCAACATTACTGATTTTCTAGACAAAGTATAAAGAAACTGTTACTTTAATCCATGTGGTTGTTGCTCAGCCTCTTGCAGTTCATTTTTTTTATTCCTTTTTCCTTTACCTTCACCCATCTTCTTTTCCTTTCCCTGAGTACCTGTCCAGACCTATGTGATACCCCATACATTTTGCCTTCTCCAAACATTTATCTCATGTTTTATTCTTCTTATATCTCATTTTTTGTCATGCTGTCAGACCTACCTCTGTGTTTATTAGATACTGATAGGAATTAATGCCTTCATTAAGACTGTATCTCTTTGTTTCTACTAAACAGTTTCAAGTAATGTCATACAAATGCAATGTGACAAGATTTATTTTGGTTAAAACTTGGCAACAAGTACTGTTTGCTTTGAAAATTATGTTTTATATTTTTTTATATTATGTTTTCATCATTCTGAACCTTCAGTTCAGATGGACACTTCAAATTGATTGGTTTTGAACAATAACAAAAAGAAAATATAAATACTAATGATTCATAGTTCAGTAAACTGGCCTTAGAAAGATTGTTTCAGGGTGACCTCTGATTTTTCACACACAATTAGCTACAAAACAGAAAATGTAATGAAAAAACTTACAGGAATTGTAACTTTTAAGCCCATTATTTTTCTCTCTGCCATCACAAGATCATTATTATTTGCAAAACGTGTATCAGGAAGCAGGTTGCTACTTTTTGATCATATAAATTTTCAATGTTTTTGATACATTTCTCTCTGCAGTATCTTTAGCTGAAAACAGTTATTTTTACTGCTCTACTATAAAATAATATTTTTCCTAAACAAATCTCTAGTTAATAAGAAGAGAATCCCAGTTTTAATTGAGTAATTATACTAAATAGAACAAGGAATTTTTACACTAATGATAGTTCATTCATAATAAAGACTTATCTCAGCAATTATACACTTTAGATTAATAGAAATTGCTTTTGTCAGAGACTTGCTTATGTATTTAAACAGCATATTTTTTCTTAAGCTCCTTCCTTAATTGTGCAGCTACTGTGGACTCTTAGAAATATAACCTTAATGTTTTACTTCATTAACTTTTATAGAGCTAAAGACAGTAACTTTGAGGATTGTCTCCTATGTATTTTTGTCTCACAAAGTGCACTTAAAACTGCAATAAATAGGCAACTAAAATTTGTCCCAATTTGGAAAGGCTTGTAATTATCAGTACAAACATACCCGTATCAATTGGATGTATTTTATTTAAATAATTTTACCTCTATATCCTCATATTTTATTTTATTTTAAAGGAAACCTCTTTTATTTTAAAAGAAACTTCAACAGAGGCTTAAAGGAAACTCATTTTACAGATGTTTGAGTAGAGTTACTAATTTTTATTTCAATGAGCATTTGATTTCTAATAGTATTTGCTTTAGGTTAGCATAGAAGTACTTTTGGTGAAAGTTTACTTTTCATCTCAATGTGCTGACTGCTAGGGAATAAATAAAAAAATCAGTCAGTATCTATTGATTTTGTCTGATATTTGTATAGCAGGCTGAAAAGTCTTCTGTGTAGTTTGCATGGTATATTCCAATTTGACATCAGTCGGGCAATGTAAGGAAAACAAACATTAAAGATTCAGCTTTTTATAAAATGTGCCTAGGGAATTATATACATATGCATAATAAGGCAGGAAGATGAAAATATTGGGCAACATTGATGAATATATTGAGGAACTTGTTAGAGGACTTAGGTAATGATAAATATCAATAAATAATAAGAATTTCAAAAGCATCCTTAAATGCCTTTCTTTCAGAGAACAAGTAATGGAGAGAAATTAAATTGCAGTCTTTTTTCATGTTAGAATCATACTCAAAAAAAGGACAAGATGATAGCAGAAAAATTAATTCTTTCTATTGATGTATACTGTGGAAAACCTAAGATATATTCCTGCATCAAAACCTTCATAAGACTGGTCTCATGATAAAGCTTTAGAACAGTTTGATACAGTGAGAAATAATAGGATGTTAGAAATCAGATATAGAGCTCCTGAATGAGTTCTTGTGTTTAATATGTTGTCTCAATCAGCCTGCCCACCAGAAACAAGAAAAGTGCCAACAGTGGTAACAAAAGAAAAAGGAACATGTAAGCAAGTCAGAGATAAGTATAGTACCTCAAAGATCTCTTGCAGTTTTTCAAAGGAGTCAATGAATTGATATAGGTATCAAGGTATCAATTTCTTCTTCAACGACTTTGGTTAATTTCTTTAAGTTGTTATAGGGTAAGAAGAAATATAGCCTTAGAATTTAAAAATGTCAGTGAAATACAGTAAGGGAAGGGTAACCATATGGACCAGTTTTCACAATGGCTGAGGGTCACCAATGGAGCCTCTTAAAAATCAGTCATGGAATTACAAGTGCTGTAGAAATTTATAAGCTATCTACAATGGGTGTGAATAGTGAACTTTGCTATCAATATAAAGTATTTGGGGCTCTACAAAAATAAAATGAGCAGAGGAGAATTGGAGCGAGATCTCACATAGGCGTAATTGCTCGGTGAAGCAGTAGGTGAAATTCAGTGTTCTGAAGTAAAGTGGGGGGGTAAAAAGCCAGTCCTTGCTATGTGCATACAGCAGCTGGCATGAAATTAGGTATTTCTTTTCAAGCATAATATTATTAGATCATTGCAGATAGATCATTGAAATCCTCAAAGTCCGGGTGCACTCGAATACAAGTAGAATTTAGGAATAATAATAATAATAATAATAATAATAATAATAATAATAATAAGAAGAAGAAGAAGAAGAAGAAGAAGAAGAAGAAGAAGAAGAATAGAAATAAAAAAAAAAACAGGAGAGCTACAAGAGGTTTAAATGTACTAAGACCAAGCCAGTCTCATAGTGAGGTGACTGAGGTAAGTCCAGGGGTGAGGGTGAGATCGAGCTGTGCAGGGGGCTCCCTGGGGTTAGGATCACCTGAGCAGCACCTGCTTGGAGCTGGAAGCTCTCAAGAGCTGATCAGGCAAGCAGTGGGTGCAGCTGGGATCAGCGTGGGAGGTACAAACTGCTCCAGGGAGCGCGCTGGGCAGGGCAGGAATGCTGCATGGTGCATGGAGAGGTGTGTGGCCCAGCAGTTCATGTGTGGAGGGAATGCAATCTGCAAGTGGGTCCCCAGCTCAGGTGGATGAGTGCTCTAGGACTCTGCCCTAATGGTGGGCACTTGCCTCAGACGCTAAACCAGTGACTCCTGACACAGTCCCTGTGTGTTGCTTTCACTCAGGTGCAAGGAGACTTGCACAGAGGTGGTAGCTGCAGTGGGAGCCCATGTCCTCGTTGGAGCAGGCTCCTAGACAGGCCTGTGGCCTTATGGAAAGAGGAGCCCACACTGGAGCAGGCTTGCTGGGACCCACACTGGGGCACTGAAGGACTGCACCCCGGGGAAGAGACCCACATGACAGCAGCTCAGGAACTGCAGCCTAGGGGAAGGATTCAAATTGTAGAAATTAATGGAAGACTGTCTCTTGTGAGAGGGCCCTGGGCCTGGAACACGGAAAGGAGTCTTTCCCCTGAGAAGGAAGAAGTGGCAGAAACAATGTGTGATGATCTGATTGTAACCCCATTTCCCATCCCTGGGCACCACTGAGGGGAAGGAGGTAGAGAATCAGAAATAAATTTAAGCTGGGGAGCAGATGAGTGTGGAAATGATATTATTAAGATTAAGGTTTACTTCTCATTATCATACTCTGATATTATTGGCAATAAATTCAAGGAATTTTCCTGTCTCAGGACCTCTTGCTGGTCAGAGTGACCCCGAGAAAAGTTGGAAGTCTCTTTTCCCAGCTCGATTCTTGAAGAAGGAGTCAGAGCTCTTCAGCTCTTGGTCTCAAGGTTATTGTTCCTTATCTTTAAAATATTTTCTCCTGTCCAGCTGAGTTCCGTTTAGCAGGGCAGTCTAGGCACTCTGCCTGCCCCGGGGTAGTGTTATCTTTTTATACTAAAAATTACATATACACTATTTACAATTACTTTCCAATACCTATCATCTATGTTAGACAGTGAGCTTCTACTCTAAACCAATCTAAAAGTGCCAACATCACCCAGAAGTTGGAGGCTAGGAAGAAGGAGGAGAATTGGTCATGCCCCAATTCCTCCATCTTGCCTCCTTAACCCCCATTCTAAAAACCCCAAAATCTGCTTTTTCACTCTGTGAAAAATTCACTATCATTAAACTGTCATGGCTTGTAGATCTTCATCAAAGGTTGGTAACTTGTTCCATGGGTCATAATCAAAGCCACATGAATCTTGGACTCTGTGCCAAGGTCTCTGAGTTCCCTGGCAGGGGTCTTGGTCCTCCAGGGCAGCCAGAGGAATTTCCTGGGTTCTCACATTTCCCCAAGTGTTTTACCCATGATGACAATTTTTGAGTGTCTCTTCCTCTCCTTATCTCAACCCATGAGAGTTTCATTGTATTTTCTCACACCTGTCCCGTTGATGAGGGGAGTTATAGAGTGGCTTAACTGGAAATCTGGCACCCAGCCAACATCAAACCACAACACAGACAAAAATGTTGTTTGTCTAGTCTGGAAATTCACTGAATTCACTGTGGTAGTTTCCAATTTAAAAATTGCCATATACAACCTTTTTCTGCAGTTTTCAGGTTAATGCCAAGATCACTCAGCTTCTAAGATGAAAAATTCAGTTTTAACAAATGAGAAGCCTTTTTGTTTGGGGATTTTTTTTTTAAACTTGCCTTATAGAGGAAACCTCTATATAGCTTTGTGGGGTTTGGGTTTTTTTTTTTTCAGGGAGTCAGGGAGAGGTGGTAGTTTCCAAACATGCCCAGCTAATTTATGCATACCTAAGACAGAAAAGTGCATTTTGGACTCTCTTACAAATCAGAATTATTTTCCCTCATGTAATGGATTACATTATTTATCATGAACAGATAACAGCTGAGATCTGTAGTATTTGTGCAGACTCACACCACATAATTATACATGCTGCAGGTTGCTCTTCTGTGCCACAAATGTCTTTGCAGTCTGCACTAAGTGTTGAGACGTAACATAATGGATTTCATATATTTCTTTCCTTTTCAGAAGAAATGCAAAGAAAAACATGTAAGTGATAAATGTGTCAGACCTGAGTACAATTTTTTTCAGTAGTTTCTCACCATATGTAAAGCTGTTCTCAGTCTTTTCCAGTTTTGGACTACCACGGTCACCAACACTTCAGTTGTTGTCCCTCCTACATATAATTGCATATGGCTCATACATCTCACTGTAGTTCATGCCCAATCCATGGGAAAATTAAAAATAAATGGTTCCATTTCAGAATTGCTATAATTCCCAAATTTTGCCAATCCATCCAATTTTGCATTGATAGAATTACCTACTCAAAATGGTAACCAATTGCATCAGCTGCATTTCTCAGTCTCTGATGCTGGTCTTTTCATGAGGTGTTTAGGAAAAGGCATCTCTTTTATACTTCTTAGTTGTATAATTTATTATAATCCTCAGATTCTGTGGCAGGTCTTAGGGCAATACTTCACCAGAATAAAAGCTATCTGCAGTGTGTATCTAAAATTCACATATATGAGGCATAAGGTAGCTTTTAAGACAAATAGGTAACCAGAATAATTGTGTACAATGGGATATCCATTAACTCTTTAGGGCTTACAGAATGTCTAAAAATGTCAGCAAAGACAAATGCCCACTGTTAAAATAAACACTTGTTACTTTAGTGTGTTACTCTGAAAAAACAATTTTTACCCAGTCAGAAGAACTTTAAGCATTGTGGGACATCCACCATTGTCAAAGTTTTTTTAGAAAAGCTTATCAAGATATACAGTGTAAGGAAATTAAAATAAGGATTAATTTATTACAGAAAATTATTCTTTTCAATTTAGATTAATTTACACTTATGATATTATATCCATAACAGACAAAACACTGGTTTATATTTTTTCCAGCACTAGAGTTATAAGCCCTACTTGTATTCCTAAAGTAAGGCATATCTATTTTTATCCTGTTTGTGACTCAGCTAGATCTTACTGAAGATCAAAATGATCTATAAGTACATCAAGTAGTTGTTGTAGATGACCTTTTATAGGTATTGAAGTCCTGTATTTTGTTTTAATTCTACAAAGTCTGAATCTATAGAATGGGGATTATACACATATGGTCTTTTTTGTGGTTGAAAGAATGTACAAGAAACCCACCAGGTCTGGCATTCAATTGCTCAATCTATTATCCTATTGAGTCTAAATGTATTTGGCAGAAGTTAGCAGGAAAATGACCCAATTTAGCTGAAAAGAAGTCCAAAAATTCTTAAAATTATTATAAAGTTTGTTTATTTTTGTCAGCTATCACTAGTTTATTTTCTTTCAAGTTAATGAAAAGAATCTTTTCTCCGTACATACAGACCACACATATGTGAAATAGCTAAAAAACTAAAACACATTCCTCCTATATGAAAAAAACCCTCAAACCATTAGAGGCAAATAAGTTCTATATATGCAAAATTTCCGTGTATAAATTCAAAACTACAACACAAAAAACAATATTGCTTCTTATCTGCCCATTTCTGGTACCTCTGTTTGAGAAATTTCTTCGGCTTATTTTTCTGGACAGGACAGTCACTGACAGATCAGCTGGGCAGTAAGAATTTTGGGATTCAGGAAACACAGTTAATAGAATCTATATTCCTAGACTGTATCAAATAACAAAGTGTGTTGTACTCTCCAATAGCATTTGAAGGTAAAGGCATCTTGAGCCATAATGTCAGCAGCAGTACCATCCTGTCATTTAAACAGGATATGAGCTGAATAACTTATTGTCATGTACTATCATTTGAAGACCTATTAAAATTTGTTTCATGGTTTAGTGCCCTAGAAAACATACAAAGTAAACTGGAGGAATGATTGTTATCACAGGAAATGAATAAATTACTTAATGTTTAAATATTTCTGCATTTCAAGATACACATTTTTTAAGGTTTGCTGGTCTCCAAAGTCTGTTGTATTATTTTCTATTACCGATTTTTTTCCTTTTTTCCCCTTCTTTTAGGTTGTAAGAATGGAGAAGAATGGAAGAAGGGAAGAGATCACTTTGATCTATATTCAAGATTAGGTGGCTGTAGATGAATGGAAGATTGGTTACTAGTGGACACAAATATTTGGCATTCAAACGTGAACCAGTTAGAAATACTGCTCTTAGCCCTTGATGTGGCCTTTATGTTTTGTTGTTATTTCATATCATCATTAAGCTGAATGATCTTCCACTGTGCTATATTCTGAACTGAGAAAAGATAATTACAATTTTATTACAATATACTGTGATATCACTTTTACAGATGGATTAAATGAAGTTTAAAAAAAGACTGGATGTGGCACTTGGTGCCATGATCTAGTTGAGGTGTTGGAACATGGGTTGGACTCGATGATCTTAAAGGTCTCTTCCAACCTAGAATTTCTGTGATTCTGTGAATTTGGATGTGTGTGCAAAAAAAGTCCAAATTAAGGGTTAATATAATGTGAAATTTGCTCATATCCTCATTTTGCCTCACTATACTAAGGATGCTTCTTTTGGTTCTCAAGGAAAGAATTCAGGAGATAAAAAATGGACACAAAGGAGCACATTTTCAAGAGTAACAGGGAGAGCAGCACTGAAGTAAGAAAAGGGAGGAAAAAAGCCAAAAAAACAAAAGCCAGAAGGTATAATCTGATCTGAAGCCTGTGACTAGCTTAATAAAATTACTGAATTGTTTAAAAGTATCTCAAGCATAGGAAAGGACTGCATAAACTGGTAATGCATTAGGAAGAAGTGTGTAGCAGAGTAAGATGTTTTATCTCAGTTTTAATTGTTCAAATATTTGCATGTGTGCATATAAAAGTTGTTAACTGAGCTGGGACTTTTGGAATTTAAACCAGACATGTTTTTATTAAGTTTTTAGCAGCTTATGCCTCTCAATATCTTGACTGTCCTGTCAGATCATCAAGCCTGAGGCAAGCACATACAGTCATACACTTTCACCAGCTTAAAAAACAGGAATCAAACAAATAAATGGATAAATAAATAAATATCAGAAACACTTTGAAGCTTCTTTCATTTTCTTCCAAATATATTTTTGACATAATACAGTACAGAAGAAGATGTCTTTCCAGAGGGCATTTAGCAAAGTGCCTTGGCAGTAGAAAAGACCTCTCACGCTCCACTGTTCTCCATTTTGGAAAATAGATAATGTATTGCTTCTATTTGTGCTTGGTTTTTGTTTATTTCTTAACACTAGGGTATTATAATGTGCATTCCCCTTATCCTGTTTTTCTGCCATTTTTAAAAGGCCAACTATTGTAAGCAGCTATTACAGATGTTATTTGAGTTGCATTGGGCATTGCTAATGAAAACTGCTGCATTACAATGTTTTTGTCATTTCTGGCAGACCACATTGAACAAAAGCTGCTTTTAAACAACTAATCAAAATACCTTATCCTTTTTCCCTCAAATTTGTATAATGACTTTCCATTAACAGGTTTTTTTGTTTTGTTTGGTTTGGGTTTTTGTTTTAGATTTTTGTTTTGGTTTGGTTTATTTTTTTACTGAAGTAAACAAGGGCTTTACTAGCATTAAGATTTATTCTACATTTTAGTTCATGAGTTGTATTTAACTCCCAGCCTTTTAACAGAAAATGTTCTTTCTAGCAAGTTTCTAAATCCATTTTTCTGAGACAGTTCCGATTTGTGGGTTTCATTTGTTGATGCAAATAAGCTGCTGAGTGGTTAATTGTGTTACTTTTTCTACATATGGATTATATGTCCATTATATTATGTGTATAATGTATCTGTGGCTCACAAAGCCTAGCCTCTACCATGTCATTATTTTGGTTCAGATACAGTATTAATAAAATTTGTCATTATCTTGCCACGCATGCAACTGATGCAGTGTGTCAAAGCTGGAAAACTGTGCCCAGAACTTCCAGCATTTTCAGTTGGATAATATTTCTGATGGCTCCAAGCCCTTTCCTAGTGAATAAGTTATATTCACCAGGTTAAGTTAACTAAAAAGTTAATATAAAACCTACTACAACAAATATATTTATGAATATGCAGCTTAAACAAAGAATTTTTAATCCTAAAAGCTGGGAAGTTTGGAATGAGGCTAAAATAGAGCAGGATTTATTATGCAAATAGATTGCTGCAAAAAAAAAAAAAGTCAATTCTTTTAAGAAGTGCTGAGCTGAGTGTAAGGGACAAGCTTTGGGGCAGAAAGCCATTTAATCTATTGTGACAAAGCGGGAAAAGTACTTCTTAAGCAACAAAAGGCCAGGCCACAGGTTTGGCATTTCAGGATAAGAAGCCAAGGATAACATTTCCCACTTCAGAACTTTGCCCTTTTGATTCATAAGAGCTCTTTTTTTGTTGTTTCACTGACAGCAAAGTTCAGTGCAAGCCAAGGGGGAGATGTTACTACTTTTCAGGTGCTACTATAGTCACACAATTTTATTTACGATCAGAAATTGGTCAAATATTTGTTTCAGTATAATACTTTTCTAAGCTTAGTTAAGACTAATTTAGTTTCTAGATTACTTCCTAAATAAATGCTTTTAGCCCTTTGAGAATCTCTTACATTGCTTAAAAATGGCTAGAGAATTTCTCTTCTTTTATGTGCACACATTCAACACTGCATTAGCACCATGCTTCTTTCTTCAATACTTAATCCATATAGACAATGCTATAGAAAAATGTAAAGTTCACATTTGCAAAATCCTATTTCAAGGGAAATAGAATTTATACCCTTACAGTCTTATAGATATGGAAATAACCTTTCAGTCTTATGGAAAGATGACTTGATTGAGGTCTAAACTGCTTACAGGTTCCTGTGGAGTTTTACAATTTGTCTAACAACACCACAGAAAAAAAGAACAGCAAAACCTCCTTGCTACAACCTATGTTCTTTCCAGTGTCATTCACACCAAGGAAAAATCTTTATGTTTTTAAAAACACTTGAGCATTCAGTCTCTCACTGTCTAACATCTTTGTTGACTCATTTATTGTATTTTCAGACTTCGTGTCTACATTTCTTTCCTTCGTGTTTGCCTAGCAGGCATATGCCCCCACCCCCGCCTCTCCCACGAGGAGCTGGCTTGTGCCTGGTGTATTCCAGCAGTTGTGTCAGCTTTGGGAACAGCTCTGATGGAAATAGCTGTGGTAAACAGGACTTCTTTTACTACACAAAACTCTTATTCTATCACAATATGTTTAGAAAATCTGTCATTTGAAAATCATTTCACTTGCATTTGATTATGCGCATTAGTTTTGAGTAAAAACAGACCTCCTGTTTTTCTGTGTATGTCATGCATGATGATAGTAAGAAAAGAGGCAACCTCATGAGTTCAAATAGAGACTCTTTAGGCTAAAATACACAGCTCAGTAATATAAATTATTGAGTTAAGTATAGTGCAGACAGGTGTGTATCTTTACATCTAGGGTCTGAAGAGTTAATAGAAGAATGGTAAAAGTTTAAAGGCAGCATCATTATGCAAGTTGGTCCAGGGTGAATTTAATCTAAAACTTTCTTAAGACAAGAGTTATTGACCTGATTCTTCAATACCCCATAGGCTCTTCTCTAAAGCTTCGTTTCTGTATTACCTTTTGAAGTTGTTGAAGGATAGGTGAGCAATTTGCACTACCAACAGCCTAATTAGGAAGAATGATGTCCCTTGGGACAAGAAAACCTTCTTCATATTCAATCATCCAGTCCAAAAATATACAGGGTGGGGTAATGAGTCTTAAAAATGCCAATTTAGTGAGTTTCTAATCACAGATACTTCATCAGCTGACAAAATAAAAGCCTCAGTAGGTATAGCACTTCAAAATCTTGGACAATTTACATGTAATTTCAAGAATCAGCAGGGATACACAGCTGGATAAAAATAAAAAGCTTGCTGTAATTGAAAATTGCCTTGCAGCTTGTTTGTGATTAAAATGAAGTTTGGTTCCTTGAAATCTTGTTTAGCAATTAAATCTGTTTTACTTAGGCAATGAAATATTGTCTATTGTCCTTGAATGATTAAACCAGTACAGGAATGCTTTAATATTTCATGCTAATTGAACATGTATGCATACAGAAAATTTCTAAAGTCCATGTTCAACAACTTGGCTCTTATTTGAACATATCCAAGAATTTATCTCTCTCCTTAGGAGAGGTTGTGATCATCTATATTGCTTGTAAAGAATCTCAGTAACAGACTTGTGTTTTGCATAAGACACACACACACAAAAAAAGAAAAAATTAAAGAAAAAATAAAGAAAAAAAAAGTCTGCACTCTTGACATTTGGAATAGCTCTTTCCAAAAGCCGGTTGATAACTTTACCTACAACATGACTGAGTTTAAAGCTTGATTTAAATTTAGAGTTAGCCTATAATAAGAGTTCTTTTTTGTTTTGACTTTCAATTTTTGTGTGTCTTTGTTTGTTGTGTTGAATAGATCAAGAAGTGTGAGACCTGATTCTCTTACAATAAAACAGCCTCTAACAGACTTCAAGTCTGTTATTTGCTTGTTTGTTCATTTTCTTAAATGACTTTATTAGTTTTTGAGTTAAAAGAATACTAAGAAACAGTTGCAAATGAAAAGTGAGATCTTACAATTCTTCAAGCCATTTTCAACATAAGGTTAATGTATTTTCATTATTTTTGATTTACATTCAGGTGTAATGACTCCTCAATCCTCACTAGGTTTACGTAGGAGGGATAAAACTTGAATTAATAAGGTAAAAAATTAAATAATAGTTACAATTATTGAATCAGAAAGAAAACATTTGTAGCATTAGAAAAACAAAACCCCACAAAAGCCACAGGGAGATTAATAATGTATCTTCTAATCCTCAGCAGACAAATCACCTTCCTTATGCATATCCTATCCTAAAATATGCACTAGACATACTCAAACCCCAACATTCATTTTATTATTCTTCTTATGCATTTCTTCAGTATGTACTTTCATATTTAGTACTTAGATAATACTAGAATTTTAATAAGGTATATATTCAGAAGGTAGAAATAATAGTGATTTAAAGTATTTAAATCTGTAATTGAATTAGTAGATAAAATATTGGGGTTTTTCAACCTTTTGTTTGAATCCATATCTAGGATGTATTTAGCTCCAGATAATTGACAGATCTTTCTCATACTTCTTCAGAGTGGATGAGCCAAAAGATCAATCCATAATGGAGAGATTCCTGGTGAGGAACAGTTGGCCCAGTGTATTGCTACACTGGCTGAACTTATAAAAATGACCTGCGAGGACAAGGCCGTGTTTGTTGCTTAAAGGCAGTAAATTTTCACTCCCGTATTGGAATTAGGAAAAAATAGTCAAATAAGAGTGGAAAGAGTATTAAAAACAACCTGGTTGAAATGCACTCTAAGAGGTGCTGAAACATTGCTTGACAGACTCAAGTAAAAATCAAGAATGCTAAGGGAGACTAAATTAGAAAACAGAAATCATTTCATTTATCAAAACTGGAATGAGAAAACATATTTAAAGAATCACCCAAAAAGGATGATACAAAAAAAAAAAAAACAACCATGCAGAAAGGAACGTATGTGGCCTGAAGTTTAGAATCCGACTAGCTGAGGGCGAAAGGCCGACGCCCCTCTGCAATTCCTGGCCAGCACCCTTCGGAGCCTGATGGCCTCGGGCTGTGCTGGCTGCGGACTGGCGTACCTCGCTGGTATAGGAGAGGAACGGAACTGACCATTTCCCGGGGGTTAAACATCGGTTTATTGACGGTGATGCCGCATCCAAACACCGGGAAACCATCCGGGAAAAAGTTTTTTTCATAGGGGGTGAAAACAGGATTATAAAGCAAGGGGGGTGGGTACAGACAGAGCCAATCAGGAAAGGTGAGGGGATGAACTTCACAGAACTGACACTCCATGGAGACCAATAATCAAAAGGTAAAGGAGGTGTCCTGGGACCCCAGCCAACCACCATCTCCAGAGAGGAGAAGGTTCTCGAAACCTGGGAGGAGGAAGGGAGTGATTGACTGGACAGGGAGGAAACAACTTTCACTTATAAGGGAAACCAGGGGAGAAGCAATTATATATCGGCAACTATGAATAGCAGTTGCTATAGCAACTTAGCTGACAGGCTAGCAGTGGCGGGAAAAACTGGGGGAATGAAACCATTTTACACATAATAGGGGAGAACAATACATAAATTGGGGGAATAACACAAGAAACTTAACAACACACTACCACACAACCATGAAGGAGCTTTTAAAAAACAAAAGAGTACATACACATCCAAAAATAATTGGGGAGAAAAACGTTCACTAGCTGAAAAACAAAGCATTCATTCACCATATTAAAAACAAACAAGCAAAAATCAAACTAAACCTAAAAAAAAACAAACCCCCAAAAGAAAACCAAACCTCCTCCAAAAAAGCCCCACCAAAACACCCTAAAGCCCCCACAAAATCTAAATTATGGTTTTGATCTAGAATTCTCTTTTCTGGAAAATTTGAGAAAAAAAATTCTACAATCTTAAATCTAATGAGTAATATTGAAAGCAAATATTTGAAGATTTGTATTTACTCATAGCATAAATAAAATGTGAAAATTGAAGAGTGAACATGTTCATTAATACTTACTTTCTTTATAACTGTTCATTCTTCAATTTGAAGAAATTTTCCTTAAATAATGAGCTTTTGGTATGAATAGCAAATGTAACCAGTGGTTTTGGGAATCACACAAAGCCAAAAAAAGTTGAAGTCTGAAGAGTACATTTAAATCTAGAAAAGAGTTCCATCTATTGAGGGACTGTCAGCTGGTATTTGGATACATGTTAACCTCATCTGCATTTACTGTATGCAAAATGTAATGTTTCATACTTTTCTCCATCTTTTTTATATATATATATATTTTTTTTTTTTTTTTCATGACAAAAATGTGAAGCCGTGTTCCAAGACGTACCAGAGAGACATTGCTCTAGGAAATAGCTCTTTGGGTTTTTTTATTATATAATGTGCTGAGGCTAAATCTAATCCTTTTGTGAGAGGTAACACATTATTGTGGCTGCATTGGAGCAGGCATTCTCAACTTTTAATATAATGGTTCAGATATTCAAAATATGCTTAAAATATTCTGTAATTCTGAAAGAGTTTCACTAGCTTTATGCAGAATATATTCTCTTTGGTATTTTTAACAGTGATTGTCCTTTTAATTTTCAACAGTGTTTTGCTCTGCTCATGTCCACAACCTATTCCCACAGCCAACAAAAGTATGCAATATTATATCTTGAGAATTACTAATTATACATGTAATTTTACAGTTCATAGATAGTATTTACACAGTTTTTAAAATACTGCATTTTTTCAGATCTGAAGGGAAGGTTGAATATTAACAGGTTTTTCCTTCTCTAAGGTGCTGAAAAGAAAGCTACTGTGTTTGCATGCATTTGTGAGAATGGGTGGGAAAAAAGGCATAGCATGGGGAGAAATTGTGTACAGAAGAAAATTCATAGGATAAGTGAGCCACGACCAGAATCTCATAGACAGCATGAGATCCTGACTTATTTGAAGGTGAGGAGACTTGTATTTGACTTCCCAAATTGTCTGGTGCCTGGAGAGAATGAGAAGCATTCTGAATGAGCTGTAAAATAGGACATGGTAATTTTCAAACAGCATATTGGAGGTCCAGACATTCTGTTTGTAAGAAAATACTAATCATGGATCACAATAACACACCACAGGATGAACTTTTCTGCCTCAGAAAAGTCATTTTGCAGTCATTTGTTTTAGTATTTTAACTCTCTCTGTCTAGGTGTAACTCATGAGGATGGATTCCACCATCCAGGTATTAGAATGCTCCTTGTTTCATCCTCAGAAAGGTATGATCTGGTAATTATGGCAAAGTGGAAGGTGAGAGAGGTATATGAGAAGGGGAACAGCCTTCTTTGCATCGGGAATGATAAACAAGAAAAAAAAAAACACAACAAACATTCTCAAAGGCTCTGAAGTGGCAAGAGTCTAAGACCACAGATGTGAAGTTTGGTATGGTCACTGTTGAACTGAAAAGGAGAAGCCATGACTGCCTGATGCATGGAAACTAGAAGCTTGGGATTTGTGGCAGTAGAAGCAAGGCTTCATCACACCCTAAAAGTGTTTAAACCCATGGTCTTGACAAGGAGGCACAAACAATAAATTCAGACATGAGGATTCTGGGCCAGACTTCAAGTTAGGATGAGTCCACAGAAGAGGAAGAGAAGGGTGCTAGTGATTGCTGACTACCTCTTGCCCAGGACAAAAGTATTCATTTGCCAGATATATCTAGCACCACTTCAAGCCGCAAGGTATCTCCATCAGGACATGTGGCATTGCACAGGACACTGTTTCCTGTGCTTCTGACTGCTCTACCCTGCTTCTCAACCACGGCACAAACACTGCAGCCAGAGAAACTCCCACCATGACCGCAGTTGTGTTGGACTGTGGGTGAGAGTAGGGGTACAGAGGCCCCAGTAATGTTTTCATCAGCCCTTCTGATCAAGATAAAACAAAAGGCAGAAGTATCCAAGTGCTTGACTATGCATCTAATGTCACAACTAACTTTGATTTTTCCATTATGGCACCTTGTTTAGAATGAAGAGCCTAATCGTGATTGTAGGATATGCTGTTGATGATGATGTCATGATTGCAATCATGATGTCCTGATATTCATGACTGATGTCATGAAGACTTGGAGGGACACACAAGTATTTGGAGCAGGGTTATTTAAATAGGTGTTCTAGTTCAACCCACCCAAGAACTAAATCCCATATGGCCACTCACTCACACTCCTCTTGTAAGACTGGGGAGAGAATAAAGAGAGTGAAAAGGAATAAACTTTTGGTTTGTGATAAGGTCATTTTAATAGGTAAATAGGTAAAAGCCATGTGTGCAAGCAAAGCAAAACGAGAAATTCATTCACTACTTCACATTGCCAGAAAGATGCTCAGCCACTTTCAGGAAAACAATGCTCTGTCATGTATGAAAGGGAATTTTGGAAGACAAACACCATCCCTGCAAATGTCTCCCATTTCCTCCTTCTCTCCCCCAGTTTTATAGGCTGAGCACAAGCCCATACTGCACTGATATCCCTTGGGTCAGCTCTCCTGGCTGTGTCCCCTTGCACACCTCCAGCCTCCTCCCTGGTGTGCTGAAGTGAGGTGTGGAGCAGAAAAGCCTTGACTTTGTGTCAATACAGATCAGCAATAACAAAAACATCCCTGTGTTATCGGCACTGTTTTCTGCACAAACCCAATACACAGCCCCATACTAGCTACTGATGATTCAAGATGAAAAAAAAGGACTTTTAGAAGGAATGGGGTGAGTAGGAAAGAAAATGTAGTATGAAAACTCCTCAAACACTGAGTAACAAAATCAGAAAGGTCAAAGTTGTAGCTAAAACTAGCAAAATTTATTAAGAATAATAATTTTCCTTTGAACTCTTTTCAGGTTAAAAATAATCACAGTAACCTGCACTAGTATTACAGTTTTTTAATCACATATTACTCTCACTATGCCAGGTTCCTATACATCTTATAGGGTGACTAAATTTTTACTGTGTGGTAAAGTATTGCAACATTACATTTCTAGGTAGATTACTGAACACGAGAAGACAAGCAGGAGGAGAAAACAGGGTTATGGCAACAATTATGTAGCCTTACTTAGTTCCTGCAAGGAATTAATGAATCTGCCCATAAGCTTATCCTATATGATATTGAGCACAACTAATCTTAAGGATAGATGATCCCATGGACTACTTTCCTACTTTATCTGAGTGTCTATTAAGCTAAGCCTAAAGAAAGGGCTCAGCATTGAGAATAGTTGCTGTTATGCCCGAGTGATTGTCTGGCATTATTAAAAAATGTGAGTTTTAGCCCAACTGCAGTGCATTTTATGACTTTATTAGGCATTCAGAAAATTTTCAGTGCTAGTTTTGAGCTAAAAATGACACAAGGCAGGTTAATGCTGAAGATTTAAGTTAGTTGAAAAATAGAAGTTTCTGAAAAACAAGTCTGCTTGTAACAGACTCAAGAAAATTGTTGTTCTCGATTTATAAAAGGGAGTACCTGGCTAATGTAAGAGATAGAGCATTTCTCCTTGTAATGCTGGTACACTCCCCAGAAATGCAAACCCTGATTATTCCTGATTCAGTTAATGAGCTTTATTTCTTGTCTGGTCTCATTAGGGAGCTATCAACTCTGATGTAAAACAGTTCTCACAGCATTTTCTTTGGCACCACTTTGCATAAATAACAAGTAGATATCTGTTGGGTTCACTTTTAAGATGCTACTAAGGTAGTTTGCTCAAAAGGCAAATTAAGAATAAAACTCTCCCCACAATAGAATGGCTGACTACAAGTCATCCAAGGTACTGTGAACTAAAGTAGCACTACATAAACTAAGCCAGAAAAGGAAATCATATGTTCTTTATCAAAGTGAGTTTTCTGCCTTTTAGGGCAAATAGTTTTGTTCTTGTGGAATTAAAATTTCTTGGAGACTAAAAAGGTGATTAAAAAATTTTCAGATGTTTATCAGTAATCTTCAGTGACAGTTCAAGAATTAGGCTTTTGTATATTTAAAATTAGTTCTAAGTTGCCAGTAATTGTTAATACTAGAGAGGAAAATAAAGACTGGGGATGTTTTTCAAAACACTCATTTGCCTAGAGAAATATTTCTGTGTGTATTACCTTCAAGTAATTTGAGTTATACTGGAGACAGACACAGACTTGAGTGGAGCTTTTCAAATCATATGTTGAAGTCTAAATAGATTTTGGCAGTGAACATGTAGTATAGCACAAGATGACCTAAAAAAAAAAAGTCAAAGGAGAGAAATGGTGTTGTTTTTAAAGATTGACTTTTTCTAGAATGGAGATCTGTTTTCTGAATAAAATGGCAAAACATAGCAAAGTCAACATCCTTGTTATTTGCAACATTATATGTGGTAAATGTAAAATGGATACCATAAAAGGCAGACGTTCAGAGGGAGCAGTGTACAGTGTTGTAACATGACTGAATAAAAATAAAATTTTGTATGAATGATTATAAGGATATTTTCATTAACCTTCTGTATCTTTTTACAGATATGCTGTTTCTAATTCTAGTAATTTAGTGTCATAAATGGACACAATTCAATCACAAAAGAACTGATAAAATTACTTTTAAAACATAACAATACAACCACACACTTTCTTTTAATGCTTAAAAAAATGAGTGGGGCCATTTTAAATTCTTTTTCCTGCAAATAATTTCCCAGCTAATTACAGGTCTTCTGATATTCCCTTTGAAGTGGAAGCAGCTCCAGGTACAACATGGCTTTCATGAAGAATTTGAGTTTGCTCTGAAACTATTAATAAATCCTAGATATTGTTCCAGTTTATTGCAGTGTTTTCTACATGATTACATTATTTTGAAATATCAGAAAATATGCAGTCTCCCTTTCAGGCACTTCTGGATTTTTCTAATTCCTGGATTTATACATGACACAAAGGATGCCTCACATGTGGTGTGACCCATTATTTCCTCATTACAATTAGAAGAAACCTATGTGACATTCTGCTTTTCCTTTGCATAAGAGAGATTTAGATACACTCCTTAGCTTTCAAGATTGCATTATTTAATATTCTGTTTATGCTGATCAGTGTAGTTTTAAATCAGATCAACCAGATGTTTGTTCTGGCCTTCAGCTGGAATAACCTGCTTAACATAAATCAGTAAAAGTCATAAAGAAAGTTATTACTGTTAATTTATATTTGTTTACTTTATCCAGAGAAGATCAGGCCCTTATTTTTTTTGCTGCATAATCTTTGATCATAGCTTTTTAGAAAGTAAGTCCAAGATTGATTGTGTACTGCATTTATTCCATTGAGTGGAAAGATGTTTTGTGTAAAACTTCTAAGTATAATATTCTATTATTTTCTAATTTAATATTAGTTCAGACTTTATTTCTATTTAAGCAAAATGAGAATTGTGTTTTTCCCTCAAAATCTAGAAACTCTTGATGTGTAACTCTCCTACTGTATAAATGTACTGGAGACAATATGGATTTGTTGCTACATTTACTTAATTAGATAAAAATGAAATTAATTTTCTTGGAATAAATGCTATCTATTAATTTAATGTTAATTTTTCACAAGCAAATATTGAAGTTTAAAGCCAATTCAGAATTATCCAGGGAGCTGACTTGTATGTACATAATTATTTTAATTAAATATTATGAATCAAATTTTTTTACATTCCTTTGTAAGTTTGCTGATGAATAGTCACTACCCAGATACTACTGTTAGATCATGAGAGATGCTTCCACAGAACCTGAGTAAGTCACACAAAAAGTGAAACATGGTATCCATTCTGATGGCTCTGCTCTCGTGTGTATGCTGCTATCTATTGAATTTCCCCAGAGGTCTGATTAAGTGCTGTGTCAGACCCAGAAAATGTGGTGGCAAAGAGAGTAATCTCTTTGCTTTTAAATAGCATAATTTTTTTTTCTGGTTTTGTGAGTTTGTTTTGTTTGGGTTTTTTGTTTGGTTTTTTTGTTGTTGTTGTCGTCGTCGTCGCTGATGTTTTATTTAGTTTTGTTGGTGAACTATAGTTCAGTATCTTAATTTGTATTAATTTTCTCTTAGGAAATTCTTCAATAAGTCCACATTAAAAACAAAGTCATAATGAGTAATTAAAATGAACAGATAAATAAGGAAATTATTCTTATTTTATGTAAATGATACTTTCTAGAACAGCTTAGGAGCATGGATAGAAGAAGGGCTAACATGGACTCTTTAGAAAACAGTATTTCCTTTTTATTTGTTTTAAATTTAATTAATTTTTTTGTGCTTTCAAAACCATTTTATGTTATTGATTATATTTTATTCTAATATTTTTCTTTCTGTGCTTGAATGAAATCTTTCACATTTCCATTACTAGGAAGGCAATAAATAATGGGAAATATCCAGGAGTCCACAAAAGCAGACAGAAAGATAGATGTGCATTCTAGATGTGTCTGTGTTCATCTGAAAAGTTTGTCCTGTTCAGATATTCTATTAAATTCATAGGCAGTTATTTATATCAGGTTTAAAATCTTGGGCAATCATAAGAAACCATTTTCTCATTGTAATCATCTTTGATATGCTTCAGATTCCTGCTTTGAATTAGAAGAACATTTGTTTTGAAGTCAAATTCTTCAACCACAATCTACAGGCTCTTCTGGGACTTCATATTCTCTTTTAAACAGAAAGTCTTAGGTAGACTTTGGAAGGTCCATTTTCATTTCAGCAAAAAGTGTAATCACCTGTTATAGAAATATTTGCCAAATGATGCTGAATTGCTCAAAACAGGTATGATTTGGGATCTTTTAATGGAGGAGATCTTCTAAATTTCCTAAGCACCAGCAAAATATGAGAACTTAATGGGAGGCTGCACCTTTTTCTCATCTGCAGGATAAATCAATTAGTCCCCTTTGCAATCACAACATTCTGGGGACAGACTGAGGTAAAAATTACCAGTGGTCTTTTATTTTTCAATCTTGCTGAAAGAATTCTAAACTAATAATAGCTTACCATAGGGTAAAATGCCTAGCTATTTATATTTTTTTTCCAAATAATCCTAATACCTTCATAGGTTGAAATGATTTATATACATAAAATATGAAAACAGGGTTTAGGAAATACTTTACTTCTTGAACTGACCTGAATTTCAGCCCAATTTATTTAATAGTAAATCTGACAAACTTTCTAAACTATGCCACAAAGGCATAAGCAATATTCTACTTTCTCCAAGTTATACTGGGCATTCAAACCCGATTATGGCATATTTTGCAGCTGTATGATCTGGAAGTTCTATGACAGCTGTCATACTCGTCATTCACAGCTACTACAAAGCTGCAGAATTCTGAATCCAAAAATTATGCCCAGATAAAGTTGTCTGAAATATATTTATGAACATTTTTTCAAGATTTAGTGCAGATACCAGTTGGATTTCCTAATGCAAATATTCAGAATATAACTAAATATTACTCTAAAGATTTAGTTTAATACAGTTAGCTCAATTAAAAAAAAAAGAAAATAATATTTATTTTGCTATTTTCAAACACAGTGACAGAATCACTTGGAATTTTTTTCCACAGTTCAATCCACTATAAATTATCCTATTGATTCTTATACTTCTTCAATATCAGAATGTCAGAGAAGTACAGCAAGATTAAATGTTAATTCATATTGGCTACAAGTGTGGATAGAATTAAAGCCACATAATTATAAGTGTCTCTCTGGGATTTTTCCTTTGTTGTAAATAGTGTCTCAAACTGAAACTTCAGAGAAACCAGAGACTGTTATCAGAATGAAAGGAAATTAGTAGTGGAGAGTTCATGCACTGCAAGGATTCAATAAATGGAAAGACACTTGTTACACCTGTGTTTATTTCAGCTGCTAAATTGAAATTATTATTTCAATTGATAAAGGTGAAATAAATTTAAATTTAAATAATAATTTATTAATAATTATTTTACAAGTCAATAAATACTGAGTTTCCAAAGCAATGTTTGGATATAAAATGATTCAGTTTTAATTTTTGTTGCATACTTTAGAAAAATATTTTTAAGTTAATTTTATGATTAATTTATTAGCATATGGGATATGGTAGCCCTTTTTAAAGAATATTGCATAATGCATATTTAAACTCCCTTTTATATTTCTTTGCCCTACCGACATTTATGAAGAAAGTATAATTCCAGCTCTTCATTTTCCTTTGAGAAACAAATAGACTGATTTTGTGAGTTTTAAATAAGTTTTGATAATGGGGCTTAGTAAATATTTGCAACATTTTACATGAGCTATCCTAAAAGGCATACAATTAACAAATTAAAGAGACATTGCAATTTTGCTGTAATGGTTACCAGGAATTGCATATTAATACTATGCAATCAATATTAATAATCAAAAAAACACCACTTGTTTTTAATAAACCTTATTTGAATTTCAAAATTATTGATTTTTTTCAAAAAAGATAAGTATATATTTTCCTGTAAATTCTTCTGTAAATTCTCTACAATTCATTTAAATTCATAGGTGATGAATGAAGAGTTATAAAGATTAATCTTATTAGAGATTTATAAAATATTAATAATTTTTTCATAATCATTGTATCATGGGAACACGAATAAAGGAAATTAATTTACTTCATGAGATAGGAAACAAAATAATGTTCATATTACTACTGTTAAACCCAGGGTGTGGAATATGGCATGAAATGCTAGTTAATTTGCATTAACTTGGTGGTATTGTTCTCCATAATTATATTGAATAAATGGAGATATGATACTGTTTGTGTCTGCATGTGTGTGTTTGTATTTACACACACATTTCTGAGACAGACAGAACCATGAAAAATATTAAGAGCACCTGACTGCTGTGATTTTTCATAAGGGTGCATTTTTAGATACATACATTTTATTTAAATATGTATTTACATACACATATAACTGCAGTTTCTTTTTAGAATTTTATTTAGCTTTTATGCTGAGAATTATAAAACAAAATGAGAAAGGCATGTCTCATTTTACTTCTCCTTACACCAAGAAAACACCGTAGAACAATAAAAGATAACATCTCACAACATGCCCTTTCCAGAATTGCTGGAAAACTCATAACATTTCATTTGCTGTTGTCAAAAGTCAGCAAGAGCCACTCCAGAAGTTTACAAAATAAAGGTCTTAAAATTAAGAGAGCACTTGTCTGCATTTTCAGCTGAAGAGAATTGTATAATTGATAGAAAGAACTGTTCCCATTATAAATTCATAATGACATTTTTAGATAGTGGATATGAGGTCTCATTATTCCTATAGTAATTGGCATAGATCTAATCTCACTTCTAATAGAATAGAATTAAAATAAATTTAATCAAAGTCGTATAATTCATTTGGGTTTCAGTTTCCCTGGATTTTTCTCTTTTTCTTTCATCACAGAATCAGTCTTCAACCTCTCTGTAGTTTTCTGATGTCACACACAGAAACATGATCTTAGAAGGAACCTCAGGAGGACTCTACTCCTACCTCTTGTCACTTGTGAGATCAGACCAGGTGGGCCAGGGTTTTGTTCAGTCAGGTCTCAAAAAGTCTCAAGGATGGAGACTGAACCACCTTTCTGAAGCCACCTCTTCTAGTGCGTGCCTGTCTTCATGAGGAAAAATGCTTCTCCTGCACACAGGGAAGATGTCTATTGTTGAAATTTATGATCATCGTATCTTGTCTTTCTGCCATGCACCACTGTGATGGGATTGCTCCATTTTGCCTTCTGCAAGGTTTGTTAGTGTCAGGTTCCCTCAAATGCAGCTCTTCTGCAGGCTGAACCTGCTGCACTCTGCCAGCAGCCTAGTGGCTTCCTGCTGAACGTGCTCCAGGTAACCAGTATCTTTATTGAGTAAGGGTCACAAAGCTGACAGCCTAATGACCCATGAGGAGGGGAATAATCATTCCTCTGCACCTCCTGACCGTGCTAGGGCAGCCCTGGCTGCTCTTGGCATGTTGCTTGCAGGCCATGCTGCTGGCTCGTGCCCAGCCTGCTACCAAGCAGCATCCCCTAGAGCCCTCTGCCGAGCTGTCCCCAGCTGGAGAGGTCCCAGACCACGTCACGGCCAGAGGAAGAACTGGCATTTGTTCTCAATGAACTTCATGAGGTTTCTGGCAGTCCATCCCTTCCCTGTTTTGTCCAGGTTCCTCTGGTTTGCAGCAGCAGCAGAAGGTATCAACTGTTCTGCGTCACCATCTGCAAACTCAGTGAAAGTGAATGCTGTTACATATTCAGCTAATGCTCCTTGTTTAACAGCCATTCAGAGGAAAAAGTTTGCTCTTAGCAAGAATTCAGGTGAAGATTGTATCTAATTATTTTTGTTCCATGTGCCTGTTTATGGGGAATTTATATTTTGATCAGACTGGGCAATGTTCTTCTGATTATTTTTCTTGGAGAATGCCGCAGCAAAACTGGCTGTCTACAAATAATTTTGTTATAAAATTCAATATGTTTATGCATTTGACAGAAGAGTCTTCTAAACATTAATTAGAAAACTATGTAGCAATATTATCTCTGATGAAAAGATGTTTTTTACCCTGATGAGTCAATATTTAGGTTCATAGATCAAATTTTTAATCATCTATTTCAGCACTTGAGTGGCATAAGTAATTGTCTTGCAGTTAAGTCTGGATCTCTTTTTTTCTATCTCTGTATCATCTGTATCTATATCTATACTTATCTAGATCAGTGATTTAGATGTCAGTGTGATGAGAATGTTTAGAAGACTGGTAACATGGTTTTTGCTTCAAAGTGGCACTCATTAATTCCATTCATTAATGACACATTTTGTGATAATATTTGATTTTTATGTAGCATGAATCACTATCACTACAAACACAAAGCTGTCCATTCTTAAAAAAAAAAAATTAAAAATAGCAATTTAGCTGTGAACACTGTTGACATATGGTTAGTATTGATGTCTGTAGTCCTTGATAATATTCAGTATGGAGGTCAAGGTGATCAGATTTGACAGATCCTTTGCCAGAATGATTGGAGCTGAAACAGACTTGTCTTCTTTCTTCCAGATTGCATCATGTTTGATATTCTCATTATGTTTTCCCCCCTCTTGCATGGGGGGTCTCTGCTGTTCATGATATTCCTCTCTTGGTTTGAGTTCACTTGAACTTCAACAATTTGAAATAAGAAGATATTTTATGTCAGGCAAGAATCTCTTAACTTTTATTTAGGTGAAATAAATGATAAGTGTAGATATTTGTATGGCAAACCTATGCTTTGTTGTTTAGTCTGAATATATAATTCATAGTCTGTAAAAAAGGAAGTGCATACTAAAAAGGGGAGAAATATTTTTTAACATTGTGGTTCGGCACAGGTCACTGTGCTTTTCACTGTGGATTCATGGCATTATCGAGCTCCTTTTCTTTCTTGTCATATTTGTGCTTGCTAAGTTTACAAAAGCTGTATGACACTGATGTATTCCTCCAGAGGTACTGACAAGTACATGTTTTTTTCAACTACTCAAAAGTTAAAACATCTCACACTGCTGCATCCAGATGTGATGTGGTGTCACTGATTTAAGCTTAAAGCTGTGAGGAGGGGTTTAGTAATCTGATTTCTGCTATATTTTTTCTCATCAGCTGGTGTAATAATGCCAGAATCAAAGGTAATTTAAATGGAAAATTTTCAAAATTTAGACTTAGGCATATATTCCTGCAGTATCCAGAATAATTCACAAAGTTTTTAGTAGGCTTTTCACAGACAAAACCACAAATTTAAAGTTCTGAAGCAAAGAGCTTGTTTCCCTTTCTTGTCATGCTTAGGGATAATTTCTATACTCTAAATGAAGGGAAGTGCTCTACAAAACCAACAATTCTCATCTTTTTTATGTCTTCCAGGTAGATAAGTCAAAACCAGGAATTTAAAAAGGGAAGCTCTTGTATTCACTACCCTCAAGTCTATTCAATTTGTTTTATAACTTCTTTTTCTTTTTCTTGACTTAAATTTTGGTCCATCATGTGTCTTTACATATGTAGATCAATTTTAATCTGATATAGCATAAAATTTTCTTATTCTCAAATAATAATTAATTGTATTATTTTAAGATTAACAATTATATTTCTGTCAATGTAGATGTAAATTAAGTTTCACCACTTTATTATTGATCCTGGAATTAATACAAACAGAACTGTAAATAACCTCGTTGAATGTATACAAGGCATATTTAGAAGTACGAAAAATATGCATAGTTAAGGGCTTTGAATGTAAAAATCAAGGTAATAAATCTCTGAAATGTTATTGAAAGTTTTGTTCTGAAACTTTTTCAGAGGCATGAGGTACTCTGTAGTTCCAGTTTAGGCATAAATGAAAAATATAGCAGTAGTCTTTCAAGCATAATTTTAAGTACTTCAATGTACATTCCCTAATTGTGAGGCACCTTGAATAAAAATTCCATTGAAATCAACACAAGTTGGAGAGACAGAAAGGTGAAGAACCACAGAAATTTAATTCTAGATATTTAAAAATTTACTTGCTTCCTACTGTTATTTCTTGTATTTCAGGACTATAGTCCTGATGAGATAGTTTTTAAATATGGGATAAAATATTAGAACAATTATAGAGTAACATTTCTTCTAAACATTTTCCATAATAAATCTATATAAGCTTTTTCTGCATTTAGAAGATTATTTATGTCTAGTTCATAAAAAGAGACTATATATAGTGACTTTTCATATGAAATTATCTACAGTGAGAGAGGTCAGATTTTTTAACATTGTCCAAATACTGATTTAAAACAAGCCTTCAGTGCACAAGAGTCGCTTATTGGCTTGTGCTCTTAATTAGGTGAAACCAGAAATCTCTAAGCAACCAAAGCTCAGTCACTCATAACTTTATTCATTAGTGGTTGTAAGGTAATTCCTAACTCAGCTCATGAGGCTTTATCAGTGTTAATCTACTATTCCTTCTATTCAACTTGCAATATATTGAGAAATTCTAATGTGTGTTAATTAAGCTCTTGAGTATTGCAAATTCCAAGTAACCAAATTAATTCACCCAACATATCTACCAGAAGTTTACTATCTACCTTTCAGTGTGGTATTTCTTTTTTATTTCTTTTTTATTTTTATTATTTAATGGATTTTAGAATTGTGGAAACATTAGAACTTAGATGATATTTTGATATTCAGTAAAAATGAGATTGCTGGGTTTATCTCAGATAAATCATTCAGAATTATTCCAAACTCAAGAACTAAAAATTAATTATTCCAATTGGAATATGAGCATGTTGTAAAAAAAAATAATTTTCCACAATATTTTTCATAAGTTGCCTGTTTAAAAATAAAACTTAACATGATATGCAAACAAGATTGATTTCAGAATGTATTTTACAGGATCCAGAAGTTTAGTGATAGAACTAGATTTACATGAATACAAAAGGACTTATGTGTTTGTATTTTGTGCAGGGGGGAATAATTGCACAGTTATACCACCTGAACACAAGGTAGGATATAATGACTGAAATCGCTTTTGAATTAAGCTCTAGGAGACCAAAGAAATGCATAGATCAGAATGATAATAAGGTGCCTGACAGATAATTAAAACATGGATTACAATTCCTCTGTATATATAGAAAAAGAAAAAATTAACTTAAACTGGAGTCATAGATAAGAACTAGACTGTGCTTCACAAAAACTTGTAATTGCAATAATTGTATAACAAGTCCATAAAACTTTTTTTCATTTAATTCTTACACAATAGCTTTTCAATATCACAGCTTGATTAGAAACATTATATATCATAGGAGTATAGATGACTCCTTTGTTAAAATTTTAAGATCTCCTTGAATCCAGACCCCCAAGATAATATATATACAGATAAAGTACTGAAGTATTTGAGAGTTTGTGTTATCCACATAATTACAGGACTGCTGCTTTTAATGTCAATAATTAAAACGAATGGAAATGTATGTTTTCAACAACTCTTTGATATAATTTCTTAGTGGAAAATTTGAGCCATGTTCCAGTGTTTCAATCAAAAGATGCTTCTTAAAACAAGTAACCAGGTATTACTTTATCTTTTGTATGGTACAAATACTGAAACAAGAATTAGTTAAACTGCTGTGTGCTAACAAAATGTTGGATCACTTTACCAAGTTCAGAAAATATCACCAAAGAGATTTGTTCTACTAACAGGGGCAGTATTAATGGATAGTTTGAATGACAAATCATTTGTCATTCAGAATCTTTTTTATACTTCTGGGTACCTTTGCAATTTTTCAAATTGATCAAGGGTTGCCATTTGCAACATTGATTAAGTTCTTAGGGACCAGAATCATTCCTGTTTAACCTTTTCCTCCAGGAATATATTTGCCTGAAGGCAATATTAAATCAATTTGTATTTTCTTAGACAACCCATATTATTCTCTATTCATATAAATCTTATGATTCATTATTTTACTGGTGTTTGGAGTTTTAGATTGTAGTAATCATTGCCTCTATTCTCATTAGAACTTTTTTGCTTAATTAAAAAAAGAGAAAAAAAGTTTCTGAGCCCATATAAGTATATCCCTTGACAATAAGATACAACTATTGAGAATGTTAAAACTCTAGATCACAGGGAAGTGCTACATTAAAAAAACCTGTAGAGAAACAAGCAAAATTTGATGACAAATTATTTTCTTTTGTTTTTATTTATATATATTTATTTGTGTTTCTATTAAAATCATGTTTACCTACTGATGACATAAATTTTTTATGAGGTGTAAGATATATAAACAGCTTTTTTGAAGGCAGTATCTTTGCTATTGACAGATTTGTGACATTCCCTGGCATGACATCTGCTGCCTTTCTTCAGCAGTGTGTTGAAACAGATAGAAATATCAGTGCTCTGCTAACACCCAAAATGGCAGAAAATAGAATATGATTGTTATTTGAGGAAATTACATTTAATCCTGTCACATGATGTCTGTATTAAAATATTCCACAGTTGCCAATTATACTCTGGCTTTTATCCTTAAAATTTCTTGTTGCATACACTGTACTTACCATCCACAATGTTTCTTGGCACAGATCAGAACATAAACTTTTCCTTACATCAGTGGCACAGTTTCTATGGCCTCCACCAAAAAATCATAACATGATGCAAACACAGTCTTTTTTGTATTATATTTTTAGTTATTTTCTAAGCCATCAGTTTAGCTATACTGTTCATTACTCAAAAATGACAGATAGAAAGGTAACAACTTCCTGGAAGAAGAATAAATAATAGACTTGTATTCCAATTGACTTATTATGAAGATTCATATTCTCTTTCTTTGTCTTACTAGTCAGAAGGAAGGAATACAAACAATAGTTTTCTCTGAAGATTATAGTATTTTGGTCAGATGTCTCAAGAACAGGTTTAATTCTTGCCTGAAAACAGGATGAAGTCTTCAAAGTCCATAAAAATTGTTCACATTTATTTGATACAGGACTTGTGCATGAGAAAATTTACACTAGAGATGTTCTCTCTTGCTGGGGTTTGTGTGTGTATATATTTACTTTTTCTCCCTTTTGTCCCAGTAAAAACATAATTACCTGATGACAACACTATTTGTTTTTGGTGCTTTGTTATGCAAGGTATTTGTGTTACTAGGAGCTTAATTTCATCACACCAACTTCTATTGTGCAAAATCCTCACTGTTTGCATTTCCCTCCTTTTCTTCATTTAATTGCTGATAAATGAAGTTAGTTTGTAAGAAACAGCAAATTAAAAAGAAAATAGCAATATCATAGCTATTTTTAAAAAGACAACCTCTCTTTTTAAAGTAGAAAAAAGAAACCAAATATATAATTTGTTAAACTTGTTTTTCATACTCTATGATTTCTGGATCAATTTGTGTCTTTTAAAATTCTCTGCATTTGATGTAAACAAAGCAATATGTATATAATAATTGCAAGAAATTGGCTCACATGATATCAATAACTCTTTCCTTTTCAACCTCGAGAAATAATTCAGCTTCCCAGTAACTGTAGAACTATAAATACATTGCTATAACTTGCTTTAGTGGACCATTAATCACACAGCCGTAAGTTTCTTTCTCTAGGATTCTTCAAGATGAATCAGTTTAACTGAAATTTACTGTATCTCTGTTTCCCTTCCTTTCTTTTGCCAACTGCTCTAGATTGTCTTGCCGTACCTCAACTGAAAAAAAAAAAAACAAAGTTAAATAAATGCAAAAATAAGACTAATAATATCACTCTAATCTCAAATGGAATTTAAGATGTTACATTCACAGATTACAAAGCTGCAATAAAAGGCTACAAGTCAAGAATGCAATTAAGAAGTCCTGAGTTCTGTTTCAGAACATTTTCTGTTAGTAAATATTATTTGACAATTTATTTTGCATGATATATAAATATAAGCAATATACAATATCATAAAAAGTCTAAATACTAATAGGAATATGCCTCTGCACATAAGGAAATATTTGTGATTATAAAAATGAGGTGGTTTTTCTAATGACTGTTCTTACCTTAGGGACATAGCATTAGGAAGAAAGGTAGCAAAGGGCCATTTACTACTGCTTTAGGCTACAACCAAATGGTCCCTTTTTCAAAACATTCTAGCTTCTTCCTGAAAACCAGTAATATTTCCAGATATGCCTTCAGAGGCTGGTAACCTTTAAAGAATAAAACTGCAAAAATTTAATTTAATTTACTTTAGTTTTAATTTAGGTAATTTTCCCAATTATATCCTAAATATATGCATCTTCACTTTATGCTCACTTCTCTTCCCACCCCTCAGTTTATGCCCCTTTCCTGAGGAATGAATCCTACAGTAAGCACATCCTTGTTACAGTGTGTGTGCTTGCATTTAATCTTCAGATTTCTAGCTCTTGTAACTATTTTTTGTGTCAAAGCTTGTTCAGATGATGTTTTTCTTCTTTTGTGAGTATTGTTGGTGTCACATGGAGTTATCCTTAGTCACAGATTTACAAATCCACTGAACATTCTGAGCTGGAAGGGACCCACAAGGATCATACACCCCAATCAGCTAACAAGATTCTTCTTGCTGAAAAGTGAGCCAATAATCTATTTAGTTTAGAGTCTAGGTCTTGATTGTCTTGAAATTATGCCTTTTATATCTCATTCTTATTTTTGTCTCTGTCCACTACCTGCCCCCATCTTCAGACCTAAAAAATACTGTATAGTTTTTGCTGCTGGTTAGTCCATTTCCTGGTTGTTTTTTTTCTTTTTGTTATGTCTCCTCTGATTCCCAGCATACTTCATAATTGTGGCCATTTCTCTATTTTTGTCTGTGGATTTTTTTTCTCCTAGATTAATTTGTCCTCATTTTATTTTGGCACAAATTTCAGAAGATCTTTTTGCTTTTGTCTTTTTCTTTTCTTCGGATATTATTTAATTCCTTAACGGTGCTTTTCATTTTGCATGTTTGCCATTTGGAAAATAAAATCCTATTTTCAGCAGACTGTAACAGTTTGGATTATAGACTTACCTCACTTTGCAGCACCTGTTCCCTTGCATTTAGCTCACATTTATTGTAATAGACTGTGTTTTGTTAGCCAAATAGCTGTTAAGATTCAAAAATAAGAGAATTTCAGATGTATCTCTGACTCTATTTTAGTGAATCTGTATTTAATTAAGCATAAATTCCTCTGTTTGAGCCTGGGAGGGAATCATGAACAATGATGGGTGATGCCTGAGGACACTAAAGGAGCTGCAAAGCTCATTAGCAACCTGTATCTACAACCCTTACTACACTCTCACAATGTGCAAAATATGCACACAGTGGTATTCCAAGCTGCATGTATCCTCTCAGTAGAATAAAATGTTTGTATTTTTTGCAACACTGGCTTACACTAATTTCCTGAATTCAAAGAACTGTGAAAACCAATATCATGTTTGTTTTATGAATCTCTATTAAGTATATGAAGAATTGAGTTTTAATCATCCTAAAAGGTTCAGGTGCATTGACTTCTTTAGGTGCTGTAGGGATTAATGCCCCAAAACATGCGTTGTTTATCTAGCTTTTAGTCTATTGAAATGCCTTCTCTCTGGGATTGATATGCAAAGGTCTAACACATGACAGGCATAACCTTTTTATTACATTATAGATCATGGGTTTGATATAGCTGACAGGTTCCCTAATTTTTTTTCTACTGCTGGTTTAATTAAATCAAGGCTTTTGTTTTCTTATACCATTATTAGATGTAGTCATTTTAACTTGAAGTAGTTAATATGTTTCTGCTTCATTTTTTTTTTTCTACTTAGCTTCATTTTGTCCAGACAGTATTTCCTGACCTTTTCCTAATCTGAAATCTAAACCTTAAACTCTCTTCAAGGATTTGATAACATGGCTCTGACATCTTGAGCTATTGTGGTAATACAGCCTAGAAAGCAGAGCTCAAACCTGGTAATTTTATTTAAGATATCTACCCAGATGGTTGACTAAATGAGATTAAAAGAAATATCTGAGGAGAAAAAAATCAGACAAAGAGTTGTTAATTTTCTTTATACTTTATGTATTTTAATAAAGTCAGAGGTAATTGCTATTAGATTTGTAGGACTAATACTCCAAGATGCAAAACAACCCCTTTGACACACTCTACCATACACGTTTTAAAAATCAATAAAAACATTATGTAGTTCCCTTGTCTTTATGCCCAAGTAATTTCTCAGTTAGTTGTCATAGAGTAAACATCTGCTCAAATCTCCTTGGCACAAACCCCCTCTTGTTATTCTGCCAGTTGATTCCTGATGTGTGGTTTGAGTCCACATTTTATCACTCTTAGGAATCATTTTGCTGGCATTGCTTCACAGATGCACAGTATTTAATGTTGCAGAGTTTTGTTGGTTTTTATTAATAGATATTTCACAAAGACATAGAATAATAGAGTTCTCCAAGTTTCACCAGATATGACACGTATATTTTAATCCTTACATAACACTTTTTCAGGGACCTTTGTATGAGCAGACTATTATTTTTAAGATGGATTAAATTGTATCTCCTATTCTATCTTTATAGCTGTCTTCTGGGATTTATAATACTGCGGTTGAGAAAATATTTGTATTTTATTCTTAAATATTTCTCACCTTGTAAGCTTCTACTTTTCAGACTTTGTTTTACTGATCTTTTCTACAGAAATATCTACATAAGTAAATTTCTTGCTGCAATTCTCTATTTACAGAATCACAGAATCAATTAGGTTGGAAAAGACCTCTAAGAACAGCCTATGACCAAACACCTCTATGTCAAATAGACCATGGCACTAAGTGCTATGCCCAGTCTTTCCTTAAGCACCCCTAGGAATGGTGATTCCACCCGCTCCATGGAAAGGCCATTCCTATGTCTAGTCACCCAGTCTGTGAAGAATTTCTTCCTAATATCCAACCTAAATCTCCCTCGGTGCAGTTAAAGACTATATACTGTATTCCTGTAACTTGTTACCTGTGAGAAAAGACCAATCCCCACCTGGCTGCACCCTCCTTTCAGGTATTTGTAGAGAGCGGGAAGGCCTCCCCTGAGCCTCCCTTCCTCCAGGCTAAGCAACCCCAGCTCCCTCAGCTGCTCTCGTAGGACACGTGCTCCAGATGCTTCCCCAGATCTGCTGCCCTTCTCTGGATCCACTCCGGCCCCTCAATGTCCTTCCTGATGAAGGACTCAGAACTGGACACAGGATTCGAGATGTGGCATCACCAGCGCTGAGCTCAGGTGAAGAATAACTTCCCTGGCCCTGCTGGCCCTGCTATTTCTGGCACAGTCCAGGAGGCCATTGGCCTTCTTGGCCACTTGGGCACACCCTGGACCACGTTCAGCCAGCTGTCATCCAGCCCCTCCAGGCTCTTTTCTGCTGGGCCACTTTCCAGCCATTCTTGCTCCAGCCTGTATTAACTCATAATATTAAATTCATAGTGTTAAAAAATTACTAAGTCTAAGAATCAGATGTTTCCCTTGAAGACACAGAGAAATTAGTTCCTTTAATGTGTTTTATCTATGTTTTGTAAAAAAAAAAAAAGTCTAGTCAGTTACAAGGAAATGTTACAACATGCTGCATGCAAAAAACATTCTTAGAAAAAAATAAAACAATTTTAGCTCTCTATATATGTGCAATAAACATGTAAATTTCAGTCTACTGAAAATAACAGGCATGTCAACACCCATGGACATAATTTATGTGCACCTGGACATATGTACTTAATGTATAAGATCTTGTTTTCCTTCCTTAAGATGTTTTAAGAAGTTTCCTGCTGAAAACCATAGGAGTATTAGAAACTACCTTTACCCCTTCTTATTAGGACCCCCTCACTTCAGATTCATAGCCTCTCATGAACAAAAGTAAACAGATTTTGAAAGAGGGATGCAGTAGCACTCCAGCATCAAACAGCTTCAGTGTCAGAGAAATAGAATTTTCAAAGTAAATATACTGACTGTGATGGAATTTGAACTATGATTCCAGGCATCTGCTTTCCTCACCAGACCAATTAGCTTATGTCATTCAAAGAATGAGAGTCAACAGGCTCTTCAGAGGCAACATGTGTCACTGCACAATAGAGACTGCATTTATCCTGTTAAATTGGATAAATTACTGAAGTACTGTTTTTTATGTGTGCAAATAATTTATGAAATTTATCTTCTCTGGTTAAAAAGCCTTAGGGTATTATTCAGACTACTAAATTTCACCATCTCAGATAGCAATGGTAGTTTGGGGCAATAACTAATCTATAGTCCTGAGATCACACTTTTAAAATAATAATTCCACTATCAGTTACTTAACTGATAAAAAAATCTGAACACAAAAACATGTATGGTCATTATGGTACAGGTATTTTGGGCTCAGATTACCTTATGTATTTGAGCACAACTGTACTTACAAAAATTTGAATTTGAGATGCATCGCTGACTGAGTCAAGAACTTAACAGTTTTGAATCATTACAACTGACACAATGGAAACTAATTGCTTCATAGCTCAAAAGATATACACAGGCATAATTATAAATAGGAGAATGTTAAATGAGATGAAGCTCCCTGCATTATTACTAATGATCACTTCTAAAAGAAGGAAATACTTCATTAAATGCATCTTTGCTCTTGAAATTAAGTTCATTTTGATACCATTTCAAATGACAGCAGAGGTGAAAGCTTTAAGTAGTCATTTTAGCTTATTGTGCAAGTTAATGAATGTCTCCTGATTTAGTTCAGATTTTTAGTTTCTCATCATGCAAAAAAAAAAAGAAAACTACCTGAAATAATTGCACATAGTATATAATTTACCTTGTTAGCCTGAAAAATCATCAGGGAGAATGTGTTTCCAAACCACAATATCTGATGCCTGATTCAGAACTACTCACTTCAGAGGAAGTTTTAAATAATTACAAATTTTCTGAGTACTGTAATTTTACATATTACAGTAATATGGGGGGAAAGTGGTCCTATCAAAAGGACTATGGACATGGAGATGCATGCAGGCACTTATTCTCACAAGCAGAATATCTTTATAGCTAGAAACATTTTTATATAGAGTTTGTTTCTGGAAATAATGTCAACATGTTGTAGGTCCCCCTAAATGCCCCCATATTTCTACTACTGACTTCTGTGGCGGAAACACCACTTCCCAAAGTATGGGTAATAATACCAAGTATGGGATTACACAGAATCAAACAGACTAACTTATTAACTCATTCTGCTTTTAGAATCATCAGGTTTTGTAATTGAGGTTTCTGTTCTAAAATCAATGAGCTGTAGTCTCATGATTTCAGTTGCAACATCACCTAGAGATAAAGGCACATTGCCTGATTTTAAAATGTCAGTATTCTTAAATACCAAAACCTTATACACCTGGAAGTAAATTTTTTCATCTCTCAAAGGGTCTCCATTTTTTAAAATTGTCAAATGAGAATCTGAAAACAAAATCAATTAGGTTGGGATTAATTATCATTTTCCCTTCTCTGTTATTGAATCATTGGTCAGTATTTCCTAATGGTGGATATTATTGAAATGGTTTAACTGGGTTTAAAAAGTTGCTCAGGCTCTTTTAAAGCTTTCCAGAATAAGAATTTTTATGTATAGGAATTTTTAATGATAATATTAGTCTTGTAATTTCTGTTTTGTCAGTTTGCCATTTTCGTTATCTCCAGGGGTATATCATAGCAATTTATTATATTGTGCAAACATCCTGAAATAATGTGTATGTATATATTTGATTTGGTTTTGCAAATCTAGAAGTAATATCTGAGACTAACAATGCTTTTAGAAACAGGAAGACATTTTGCCAGTCTTTTTACTTCATCTTACACTTAATTCATTCTAACATCAATATTCCAAACAAGATTTTATGCCTAGCTGCATCATTTAAATTGAATAGTAAATCAAACAGATTATTTGTACATTATAGTTATGAAGCTAAATTGTTCATTACCAATCAACTACAAATGCAAGGTAAATTTTCATTGATTTTTTTGTTGCTGATGATTTTGTTTCAGTTAGTAACTTGTGTGTTCTTGTGTAAACAGTATTATATTGCATTTTAGGTCTTGTTATTCTTTTAATCTAAAAACAATCTTAGGAGTTATTATGCGTCCAAAATAAACAAGCAAACAAAACCCCACGGAAAGTCAGGAGACAATTCTGACTAGCTGGAGAACTCAGAGCAATGTTATTCATGTAGAGCCTTCTGATAAATTAAGTATACAGTTTTCAGATTTAATGCTTACTGAACTATTCAAATATATTCACAATGCTGAGTGTAGACAGTTCTGAGTCTGACATTACAGGAAGATTTATGAATCATGTCTTTTTAAACTCCTTTTGGGTGTTTTACAACCTTCAGGAACCCTAAACAATAGGCCTGTACTGGCATCTTGGATTGTCACCATGATGTGCTTATTAGATCAGCTGAAGTAGAGCTAAATTCTTTGGATATACTAATTATTTCTCTATGTAGGAATTAAGATATTTAGGGCCTTCAGCTATTTTTCTCTTCTTTGTGCAGAAATATTTTCAGACTGTGTTATAGATACTTACTTAAAAGACACCATAGTACTTTTTTATTGATCTATTTAAAGAAAAAAAAAAAGTGAGTTGAATTCTTGGAGGTCTATTTAGGAGAGATTGGATAGATTTTTAAGCAGATGATACTGAAGGGCCAATAAAGAAACTCAGAAATCTTAAGGGTTTTATGTGACAAGCGTGAGAAACAAATTCCAGGGGAAAAAATGAGCAGTAGTCATTGCTGTTCTGTAGTGTTTAAAATTTCTGGATTTGAATTCCAAGCATACATCATTTAACTTTATTCTTTGTGGTACACAGTTTAATCAAAGCATGCTGACTATGAGAAACATAAATGGAACCATTCACAGTGTTCACAATTTATCAATGTTTTTAAATATGACATTTCCATTTGCTATTTTCTCTGCTACATATAAAACATTTTCCAATAGCGAATGATTTGTGAAAAAACGTCTCCATCATGGCTTTGGAAATATTATTTTCAAGTTCTGTTCAGACAAAAAAACTATGACAAGCACTTGCAACATTATATATTAAGAATATGTTTGAATATCCTGTCCTTTGCTTATAGAACACTGCTTCAGACAGGATAAAGACTTTCTCAAGCTGCAGTTAAAACATGTTATAGTGTAACAGATATGCATTCCTGAGATCATGTAGATCTCAAACCAACCTCATAAGGTTACCAGCAATGCCAGCTTCTCAAAAACTTCTGTATATAGAGAAAGTATACATTGAGTATATTTATTAGGCATCTGTAACAGAAAGTAAGGATAAACATACTCAATGTATGCTTCTTTCAAAGGGTGTTTAGATGAATCTCAGATAAAAGATAGTTAAATGTGACATTTTAAGAATTTAATTTTTAAAGTCCAGATGTTCATAGTGACAGATTTTTTTTTTTTAATTTGGCTGGAGCATAACAGCAAAGGTATGTTATGAAACAAGTAATATTTCTTTTAAAAGAAAGGTGTCCGTGTAGCACTTGGGAAAGATATTGAAAAGTTCTTTTAACTTTAGCACAATGGTTTGTGATCCCTATATACGTGATTACTGCTTAGTTTTGTACCATAAAGTGCTTAGTACAAATGCCAGAGATTAATGTAATTTTGTGTTTGCTCCTTACATCTGTTCCAGCAAATACTTTCCTGTACCAGTACAAGCAGATACATTTATAAGCAGAAATATTAGTTTTAAGAATAAAAATTTTGTGCCAGACCAAAGATGATAAGTATTTAATAACCTGGCGATGTATTTGGGATATTCTCAGAGGGAAATGATTCATTAGAAGATCCAGTACCATAAAAGCAAAATTTGAGGAACAGAAAAGTTCCCCAAGTTATAACCAGAGACACTCAAAGGCCCCTACTCATATCCAAAAAAGTCTACAGAAATCAATAGCATATATATATATATTATATATATATATATATATATATATATATATACATGTGTGTGTGTTCAATAAATGTAATGAATATGTACTAGTTTCATGTAGATAACCTGGTTTGTTAGGCTGATGGGGGTGCATAATAGGTGAAGCAATTCCCCCTGTCCCCAGTGCTGCAATAAACTAATGTCAACATAATGAACTACTTGGAGAGTTTATTTCTTGGTTTTCAGCTACAGGTACATGAAAAGACTTTTTTCAGGAGACAAGAAATGGTTCCTAGCCTTTGTCAGCTATGACTAGAAAGATGTCTTGTAGAGCACTTTCAAAACAGCCATAAGACTGTTTTGGTGAACTGTTTTTCTTCAAGTCATATTATCATAATGCAGCATGTGGCTTATTCTTAAAAAAGAATCTTGAAATATTGTTATGATTTTATTTTGCTGTTATTGGGAAGAGAAATTCTGCAGAGGGGGTGGGAAGCAAGGGAGAGACATGGTGCAGGGCTCTTCCTGGATCCTGATAAGAAAGTTCCAACAACAAAATGTTGTCATAAAATAGTTGTTTTAAAAAGATACAATAAAAGGAGGAATATAGATAGAGAGTAATATTTCTTCAGATGGTGGGAATCCCCGTTTTGTGCCTCTCTGGATGCACCCTAAATAGGTGATAGGATTCTACTATTGAGACACAATGCAGAAAGAGATTGTGCTACTCCTTTACTGAGGTAACATCCTTGCTGTGTGTTGCCTACTTGTCCTGCAGCACTCAATTTGTTTTTAATTTCAGGAGGTTTTGCTCCGCTCCAACTCTCTGTGTAAATTTCTCTGTATTCTTGTAATTTCTATTATTTTTGTTTGCTAGCCATGAATTTTGCCTGTAAAACTGATATTTAAAGCTAAGAAACATATAATTTTATTGTATATTCAATTTTAATGATGCAGCTACACTGATAAAGATTCTTGAGTGACTACACAAGTTAATTTGGAGAATTTGGAGAGGATAACCTTCAGGTTATCTACATTCTACAGATCTACAGATTCAACTACATCTGCTTGGAAGTTCACTTTTTGTTCAACAGAATTCAGGTTTTACCACCTCAAAATCTCTGTGCTGCCTTTGAGTTTTTGTTCTGGTTTAGGAAAAATTTGAGAGAGAATCTCCAAAGGGGGCCCCTCCAGAAAGCAAACCCAGAGTGCCCCTCACCCCAACCTGTTTGGGAAGAATTCCTCAGAGAGAAGTGGAAAGAACCTGTTTATTTAACAGGCACAGCACCCCCAGCACACAGAATGAACAATACCAGATGACATAACTCTTTCACCACTCTGGAAAAGATGACAAATTCAGAAAGTCTCTCTTGGGGGTGGTCGTTCTGTTCTCAGTCCCTCCGGTGCTGGGGCAGCTGCTGCAGCCACAAGGTGCAAGGCCTCGGTGTTCCCAGGTCCCAGTCCGGGGCAGGTTCAAGTTGGTTCAAAAAAAGGAAAGGAGAAAGTCCAGGAGAAATTTGGATTGCTTAGCTAAACTAGCTAATGAGCAGAAGCAAGAGCAAGCAGAAGCAAAGAAGAAGCAAGAGCGAGAGCAAAGCAAAAAGCAAAAGCAGCACCATGTACTGTCCCATCTCTGTGTCTCGCCAGCCATGGGGGAGCGGCTGGTAAGAAACCCAAACAAAACTTTCACTCTTCAGAGCCAGTCTTGAAGGCACAGAACATAATATCCAGTATAAACGGAACACATGAATGGGGATACAAGCATCATAACGTCACCCTAGGACGTTATATTCAATTTCCATGGCTGTCTTTCAAAATCCAGAAGCAAGCCATGTGACAGCTGTATTTTTAAGTGATATTTAAGAGATTGCTTCTTTCAGTCTCCTAAGAAATAAAATTATTGAATGTGAATTCTCAAAGAAAGATTAATTACTAATCTTTCTTCTAATTCTTTTTCCCCCTCCAAACTGCATAATTTCTGTTGAATTTCTATTACAAGTTGTTTGCAGTAAGTGGAATTTCTCTATGTCTTATTTTTTTTAATATAATTTTCTATTGATAAATAGTCTTCCAAAGACTCATTATGGAAGTAACCAGGATCATGGGATTGTAATGTGATATTTCCTTTTTCAGTCATTACTATTGCTCCTGTTTGGTTTAGAAAGAAGAATGCACTGTCATATGTACTGAATCTTCCCATAAACCAGAGTTCCTCTTTGCATTATTTAGAGAATGTTGTGATTCAGATATAGAAATGATCAAGTAGTCTTTTATTAATTAATTTTATTATTTGTATCCAAACAAATTAGGGAGAACATGTTATTCAGTTCTACAGCTTCAATATCCAAAGAGAAAAAAAAAAGTAGACTTTATAAAGGTGAATTAATTTTCTTTAGTTTTTCTCTAAAAAAAAGCATATTGAAGCATATTTATCGCAGTTTATCATTAAAAAAAGCAAAAGCTAAACTCTGATATTTGAAAGTACCCAGGAAGTCAAAAATTAAGACGCTGATTTCTTAAAACCTGCTCAATAAATGTTCCCTTCATTTATATCTGGCTACATTTTCAAGGACTTGTTTTGAAGGCTAAAGATCAAATGCAACTCTTATAGATAAAAAGCTTCAAAATTTCTCTGAATTTCACTTCAGTAGCTTTCATACTTCCATGTTTGTTTTTCCTTTGGCATAAATGTCTATGGCAATTATAATATTTAGAGAAATTTACTGCTGCAGAAACAAAAAATGAACACCAAACTTCAGGTGTTAGTACATTTAAATGTAAGGATTTTCATAATGTCAAAATATCTTCCAGGTTTCAAAACCCCAACAGAAGAACCTTTTGCAGAATGTTTGTTTTCTTATGTTTTAATTTCTACATAAACTAGGAAAAATAATGAAGTCCATCCTGAAATAATTTATACAGTATTGCTTAGCAGATTACTGCTGTCTTATTTATGTCTCTTACTGTCAGCACTTACGCTCCATTTTATGTCTCCTAATTACAGCAGAGGTGCACAAAGCATACCAGTGGTGAGTCGTGCCATTATATGCTTTATAATTATAATTATATTGTATAATAATACATGTATTTATTACTATGCCTCTTACACAATATTTTTAAATAATAATTACTTTAATATTAATTTAAATATTTTAAAATATTGTGTTATTTTTAAATGATGCATCTCCTATTCAAAGGATCATATTAGAAATATAGCTCAATGTCTTGGCAAGGACTTAAATGACAGACAGATTTCAAATTCTGCTGACTAGGGCGGATGAATTTGACTTGATATAAACTATTACACAACAATCCAAAGTAGAAAAATACGTATTTGAATATGTGGGACATAAAAGGACATGAAAGACCCTGAGCCTCATATTCAGCCCACAGAAAGATAATCCTTTTCTCCTTCTTTACAGGAAGAAGGCAGTTCCAGAACTCAATATTAAGAAATACCATGATGCAAACATATTTGGCAACTAGTTTTTAGAGTTGCATATCCAGGGAAAGATGATTTAAGAGTAGCAGAGAAATTTATGAAGCTTATTTTCTATAATACAGCAAAAACAATAATTTTGATTTCCCATTCATCTCAAAGCTATATACAACACTATGAGCTGCCTCAGGGTGGTTTGGTAGGTCTCAGGAGGGAATGTATAAAAAAGGTAGGTAGAAAGCTTTCTGTGAGGCTGAGCATGAAAGTGGAAAAGAGGGTAGAAAATATCTTGAATGTGCCAAACACCGGGTAGAACAGCATGCGTGTTTTAGGGTTTTTTAGGGGTTTTTTTCCAGTCCTGTTTAAGAAGGGGGAATTTAGGCATTTTCAGGGACAGGATACTGCTAATGTAATGTGATTTTTGGCCTAGGACATTATTGCCGTTATAGCCTCAGATTGTTAGGGCCTTTCCATTGCCAGTGCTTAAGGTTTTATTCCCACTGCAACAAACTCCGAATCTCACAGTGCAAGCCATACAAACTCAAAATCCTCTCCCTTTATTATCGTATAAATCTGCAGTGATTATGGAAGGGAAGAACAGTAAATACAGATTTCAAAGTCCACTATGCCTTTCTTAAATCATATAATAAAAACCTTGATTAAAATGCTAAATTAAGATTGTAAATGTGGCAGTTCAAAATATTTTGAAAAGATGGAAAGATAAGAATATAAAAATCATTTTGCATGCTTACGGTCTTGATCCCTCTTTTCATTTTACTCAGTGCTGATAATCTGCAGACTTCAACAGAAGCAGGATCAAGCCTCTCAAGAGCAGTGGCATTTTGATGTATTACACTAATACATCACCCTATGCAGCTCCTTGATGATGTATTGCCCTAGTGCTTTATCAAAGTGTCACTGCCCCGATGAAGGCATAGCACCTTCTAGCAAGGCCCTGGATGAGAAGTTATGTTGGAGAAGAGGTTATGTTCTGTTATATGCTATGTTATACTGAGGTTTGTTTCATGCTGGTATAAGGAACAATATCAGAAAAAGAGAGATGAGGTTCCAGGGTTAAGTGGCAGAGGTGGATACGCCCATCAGTCAGACAAAATTCACACAAATAAATTTCAATAGGACTTTGGGCTGCTAATGTAATGCTATTTGAAAATTTTGTCTTGTACTTTTTTCAATATCTTTATTTTTGGTTTTGATAAAAACCCCTAAAATAGGAAAAGCAGTTAAGAATATTTTCCCATAAAAATGAAAGGAGAATTTTTACATTTAGCTCAATTCCTTATCTCAAACCATCATCAAGACACTTATCGAGTGGGAAGATAGGGGAAACTGACTGCACAAAATAGTTTGATAAAATTATTAAATCCTCATTTCCACTCTCAACATAGTGAAAATATTCTCAAATTGTTTTTTTACATAAAAATCTAAAAACATTTAGAAGATACAGTAAGATAAACAGCAAAGATCACAAAATCATTCCGAATATCTCTAAGCATATTCCCATTGCAATGGAGGTACCAAATAAATATCTAAATAATCACATTATGTTAAAAAAACACAGTTCACTAAAATGGAAATAATATATTTGATGAGAGATGTATTATAAATGACTAATAGCATCCCTATTGTTACAATTCAGAATACGAAAGGAGAAAGATGCCTAATAGTAAGCAGTTTTTTTCAAAGTTTCAGTCCATCTGGATGATCTTGTAGGACCTGATTCTGCTATCATGATGCACACTGATTTTTGCTTTATTGAGCACTATAAATCTAGTCATTCATTCATCTGAAAGATATCCTACTAATGCCTTCAGAAAGAGTACAGTCAAGTTGAAAAACAGTTGAAAACTTGGTGATACTTTGCCTCAATTTGGATTAGGCAAATATAAAAATAAAAATCACCTTTGATAAAAATCACCTTTTGGGATAAAGATAAATTCTCATTCTTTGTATTTAGAACACCTCAACTATACTGCCTTACATATTACAGATATGTTTGGGTCTCTGTACTCAAACTACTTTTCCTGAGATTTAATGTTCTCTAAAGGAAGCAAGATGTAAACTGGATAAACTGTTACTGCACAGACCTTGATTAATTCTTTTTTTAAGAATACAGCTTAAAGATCTGCTCCCAAGGATCTTGCCCATCATTCAGAAATGGCAGGAGAAATAAAAGTATAAGAAGATCATGATGTATTCTTCTATTTGTGAAGATTTTCCTTCAGATTTTCTTGAAAAAATAGTGTATTCCATGAAAAAGTATCTGTTGTCCTAAAAACTACTAGTAGTCTTGGATTTGTTTAACTATTCACATATTACTAGGAAAAAATTCTAATAAAATGAAATAAGTAATAATTATTTATTATGTGTAGGTAGCAGTTAGACTACCTTTTTTCTGCATTTGTAGAATTTTGCTAAGAATTCTGCTCTAATGACATTGTTCAGAGTAGAGTTTGGATAATATCCTCTATTATGTATGTTGATGAAAAATGGATTTAGACTTATTTTGTCAGACTTCATCAAACTGCTTAATCATATTATTTTCTTTTAATATCTATTGTCTTACCTTTTAGCACTTGTTGCTCATTTTTTAAGAAGAGATGTGAAAAGCCAAGAATGAGGCCAGTAGGTGTACAGGGTAACACTCTGATGTTGAATAAGATAATTAATTGTACTGTGCATCCCACATATTCATGGAAATATGATGTGTTGAACATTCCTAACTTTCTTTGAAATAGCAGAACTTTAGAGAACTAATAATTTTATTACAACAAAATACAAAAAATATGATCTGTCAAAATAACAAATTGGGTATCTGTGGGGAAACATCATGCTGTTCCTATTATGTTTCATTACCTCAACACTGTATTTATAAACAGGTGAAAACTATGAAAATATAAATAAATGATCGCAAAGGTAACTAAATTTATAATGGGCTGTGTTAAGTTCAAATATGACCTACAATAGTGCACTGTCATTTCATACTTACAAAAATTGATTTGGTCTTCTACTTACAAGCACCAAATAAATACCATTATGTTCCATAATTTGTAGCATTTATTAATTTTTACTTGATATTTGTAACAAACAATACTGCAAAACACTGATATATTTTATAGGTGTAGTTAACTTTTCCTCCTTTTGGCATAGATCCATAATATTAGTTTATGTTGGCCATTATTTGATAGCAAGGTTCAGTAACAGCCTGAAAGACCTTCCTGTATTAACATAGCTACAAAAGCTAGTTTACTTTGTATGGCACAAAAATAAGTTAGATTGTAGTGCGAGTAAACTGTATTGTGTGTTGTAATAAAAACCGATCTCAATTTTCAATTTTTAAAAATTAGAGTGCTTGTGTAGGAGACAAAGATCTCAGTTGTCTCAAACACTGCTAACACCCACTGAAGGACTTTGCCCACTGCAGCAAACTGTGTAGAGAAGAAACTGCTTATGTGTGACCACCGGACCCCTTGAATATGCCTCTGTGGATTCCTGGAATTTGGGCTGTAAATTAAGCCACCTGATGGGAACTTGAGATATGATAAAGGTGGTACCATTGTCCAAATATGTAAGGCCTAAGGAGAGGTAAGCAGGACCAGGGGAGAATAGTGTATCACTGCAAGAAATCCACCAGGAAAGCCCTCTCAGCACCTGTGCTGAGAAAGCTCTGACTGGGTCTGCCAGGGGTCACCATAACTCACAGACTTAGAAGGACAGAAATACTAGAATGGGAGTACGAATGTATAGATAGTGAAAAGTTTTGAATGACTTTGGGACCCACATCACTGAGGAGCCCAGGATAAAGAGGACTAAAGGGATGTCATCTGGATCCATGGGTAGGGATATCTTTCTGCTTTACCTGTCTCTCTCAATGTCTCCCTCTTCTTCCTCCTCTCTTTTTCCTATCTCTTTCTATCTCTGTCTGCTTCACATTTACTGTTAAATAAAATCTGCACGATGGACTTGGGCAGATGGTCTTGTTTGCACTCCAATTCAGGCAGAGGCATCTCTCAGTAATTGTATCTTCACAATTGGATAACAGGAAAAGTGAGTCAACTGCTTTTCTCGCCCTTTCCCCAAGCTTCTTTTCTCTGGCTCTTTCATTCTCCAAGTGGAAGGAAGCTCCCCACTGCTACATAATGTATTTTCTGTTCTACCACAGGCCTTTCATTGCCACTGTACAGAAATTACAATTGCATCTTATACTTTTTCTCGTCTGTATCGCTTGTCTTCTGACTATAAACCTGAGAATTAAATAATGCAAGACACAGTGTCTTTCTTCTGATAAATGTCTTTCAACTTACTATGCATTTTTCATTTTAACTGTCATTTCCACAGTAATATTTTTTCTTGATGAAATTTATTTTTAAAATTTAAAATATAATAAGGTAAAATAAAAATCATATTAAACTTAATAATATGGAAATAACCATTTATTTCTGAAAACCTATGAGTTAAATGTGACAAGTAAACTGTCATGTTTCAGAAAAGATTTTGTTGAGTTAGGCTGTTGAGAAATAACTTCATTAAAGAAGGTTTTTTTGACACTGAAACCAACAAAATGGTATGAATGAGATTCTGCAGTAACTGTTTTTCATTTGATGGGCTTAAATTCCTGCTTGCATCAAGAAGCCTGGGTCCAGACTGGGACATGGCCAGAGAAAGGCACTGCACCAGCGGTGAGGGGCAGTCCACAGTGAGTTTGGTCATGGCTGTCAACACATTGACCTGACATTTCCCAAGTTGCCTTATAAGAAGCAATACTTTAAAAGTTTGCTTTTATGACAATCTCCTGCAAATGCTCAGCCATCTGCAAAAAGAGACCCCATTGCTTTCAGCTGTCCAAGGGCGAGATCTGATTTGCAGTCATCTTGGTAAAGACAAAATTACTTCCTGTAAATATTTTCTCTACACTTGTAAACTATAATGGATTGACAGTGACCTCCCTTTCCCCACTGAGACTGTTGTTTTTTGCATATTTCCTCCAGTCTGCTTTTCACTTGAAAAAAGTAGCTGAGGGAGAAAGTCAATATTTTGGGCTGTCTCTGTCAAGGTGTGAGATGTAAGGTTGTTTTTCTATATATACATTTATAAAATCACTTGGATTTTGTGTACCCAAGGTGTCCAACAAGAGTGTTTATAGACATTTATGTTTGTGTGTGTGCATAGATCTTCTTTCTAATTAGGGTGTTTAAGGTAATATCAGAACAACAATCATCACTGCAAGTTATTCTAAAAAGTCTTTTTATTTATTGTAGATTCAGAGACTATAAAACCATAAACAATTATATCTGTAACTTGAATAATGCAGGTGATAGTGCTTTCATGAATTTATTTCTATGTGTTGTACAATTAGATCTTTTGGAAAAGTCTAATTTAACGCCCCCAAAACATGTTAATAGCTCAGGATAATTTTTCAATTCACTAGAAGATGTAGCCACTAATAAAGCTGTTCATAATCAGAAGATTTTATTTTTAGTGTTTGAAACCCTGGCTTCTTTGCCTTACTTTTCTCTTGTGCTCCTTTCTTCCTAGGTAGTAGCACTGGCAAAACTTCAGATGCAAATTTATTCCATTTTGCCTGCAGTTCTTCTACATAATATGAATCATTCCACACAAATGTTTTACATAACATGATGCACTTATTTATCAACATATTATTTAATAGTTAAAACCATTATTTGAAAATGTCAGACATTGTTACTTCACAAAAATTTTTAACTATATGTGTCTAGATATATTTAGAAGGCATATAAATTTCAAATTAAATTGGAAAAAGATCTTCAGAGATTAAAAAAAAATACCATTAGAAATATTTTTTCAACATGATCTGACACCTCCTCTTTTTTTGTTCCTGAGTGTCTACATTCAGCTCTTATCACTACTGAGCTGCTCTAGAATCATATTTTCATGTTACTCATAGCCCTCTGTCAGCCCAGGTGCTGAGAGACCGTGTCTGTAATAGGACATGGAATTACTATATCTTGATCATTTTGAAGATACATTTGACTTTTGTTTTCTAGAAATTTCTTGATGCCATCTGTGTAATCCTTCAGAATCCATTCAAGATACCAAAGAGCACAGGGATCACTACAGGCACAAAGTTTTCATGGCCACCCTCACAGATTCATACCACACTCATTACTACAAGAGAGAATCCATTGCTGTTCCTTAAGAAATAAAGTTCCTAAAGATAAAATAAATGTGATAGCAAAATGGCTAATTGCTATAATGTTTGCTTTCATCCTCCACATGGAAATTTGCTTCCAGTATAGAGAGGATTAAGTGAAATGGAAACTCAGGTTCGTTTCCCTGAATATTCTCTACCCGAGCAAATGAATAGTTTTAAAGGAGGAGGGAATCATGATTTACATTTCACAGCTACAGTTTTAAGTGCCAACATATAACATTCAAGTACAGCATTTAGCTCTCAAAACAATATGCTTTTATCATCTTTTGCCACTTTCTCTTTACTTCCCACATTAGATCTTTCGAAAGCCTCCATATGTTTACAGGCTGGTAGAGTTTCTGCCTGGTGTAATAAGGGTCCTTTTCTGATACAAACCTTGACCAGAAAAACACAATCTTTTTGCATATTTTTATCAACAAATACCATTTTTTTTCTGGATTTACTGATTTTAGAGCCAATTTCAAACTTGCCATATTAAAAGAAGGGTAACTACAATTATTGTCTGACCATCTGCCGATATACATATCCTGGCCATTTATTTCAGAATGTTTTACTAGCTGTTGGTAAAAATTATTTTGCAAGTTCATTGTCGAACGTAGCTGAACTAAAATCCCACCAAAACCCATCCAAATTCCTTAAGAGCAAATGGATAATTAACACAACAAAACACACAAGAAAATAGTGGGAAATGAGAAAACATGTATTAGTACATGCAAAATAGAAAAACAGCTACTAAATTAATGAAGTGATATATAGTCTACGAGACTGTCTTGTCTCATAATACTTTGTATTTTGTGGCTACAAACATACAACTTACAACATTCCCATGGCAACGATTTCTGATATTACAAAAGATTCATAAACTTTTGTAAAAAGATTATAACTTTTGTATTAAGGTTTACAACTTAAGGGGAAATAAGCCATGCATGAAGATTAACTAGAAAGAGAAATAATACTTGCACACAAATATGCTTAGTATACTAACAAAAATTTGAAAGAAAAATAAAAAATATAGACAGCACTGATCTGAATTTAATGCTTTCCTAGGCATTCTTTTTATTTTGACTCACAAATTCCTGGGTTTTAGAATTCACAGTGCACCTTCGAATTACAGAGGTAGCTGTCTGTGAGTAACAGTGAGTATGAAATTGTTGTTTCTATATGGAAAATCTAAGCTCCAACATTTGTTACTAAACAAAATGGCTAATTCAATGAAATCTGCTGCTTTGCTTCTCTAACTGAGAAACATATACCATTCTAGCAATGTCATATAATTTGCTGAAGAATCTAAACAAAACATAAACTTAGAACCTTTTTTTTGCTGATAACTGGTATCCTGATAATTTATTTTCTATTGCCTTCTCTCAAACTTCATCCCTTCACTGAAAAGACTGAACAGAAAATATTTTTAATGATTTCTTATCATTATTCTTTATATACATATTTCAGTGTATATACAGAGTACCAAAAGTTTTAAATATGAGAAACTTCAGAGAAATAATGTTATAATGGAAATAATTATTCAAATTTATTCCTATATGAAGTTATGTTTAGAACATGAACATGATTGTATCATTTTACCTTGGGTGGAGTTTAGAAATGTCTCTCTCAAAATCTGCTAAGCTATTCTAACTACATGCTTACAATGACCTTCCCAAACTTGCCATTCTATGGACTAGAAAAAATTTTAAGCAAATTAATTTCATAGTTTAGTGACATTGATTGTTATACTTCCTGTTGAATTAAAAGTGGGAAAACTGAAAATGAAGACTGTGTCTGAATTGTTCTTTATTATTAGTATTCATACTGTTTAAGTTCATTACAAACCTGTTGTTTTCCTGAAAGTATCAGTAATTCTAAACAAGACCATTTTGCCTTTCTTAAAATCAGTCTTTGTGGGACTGTTTCCTGATTATTTCACAGAACAGAATAATCAGATTACCAAACCCAAAAACCTAGATATCAAGAAGCTGTGAAACCAATAGGTGTTGTAGATATCTTTTCATTAAAAATCCTTTCTTAGGATTTTTCTTCCTGAGAAGCTGAGAGGTTTCAGGAACAAAATGTAAACAATGGTTATCTGCTGCAGTGGAATGCAACAGGTGCAGCTGTGATTGGCCCACGTTGGATGTTTGTAATTAATGGCCAATCACAGCCCAGTTAGCTTGGACTCTCTGTCCGAGATACAAACCTTTATTATTCATTCCTTTCTATTCTTAGCTTAGCCAGCCTTCTGAGATGAAACTTTTCCTTCCATTATTTTAGTATAATTTTAGTGTAATCTATATCATAAAATAATAAATCAAGCCTTCTGAACATGGAGTCAACATTCTCGTCTCTTCCCTCACCTGAAAACCCCTGTGAACATGATCACAAAGAGGTTCTTGAATTCCTACATTGTATGTGTTATTTTTCCTGTTCCAGTCCTTGTGTTATCTTTGAAAGAGAATTGATAGTTTGTGTGACTGCAGTTTACATTTTTCTACGATTCTTACTACTCTTTTCCTATACTATAATTTAGACATTCAGGGCATATTCAGATGAATATATTTACAACACGAAATATATCAGTGTCTTTCCACGGAAATATTTATTCCATTATGACATTAATGAGTTAAGTCCTCCATAAAAGTAGTGGAATACAATTTCCAAAAATCACTAAGATATTATCACTTGAATTTCTCCTGATATTCTCTCCACTTAATCAGGTCAGAAATAAACAATAGCTATTCAAAGTTTTCAACAAGTCTTGAGAAGTCTTGTGAAAAAGAGAAAAAATATTTTAATTTCATATCACACGTTAATGTCACATCAAAATGCCCATGAAGTGAATTTAACTCTCATGCTAAGCTTTGACATTTAAAATAGATCTAGATAGTACTTAGGGTTTTTGTAAACTGATTTTCTTTAGAACAGAGGAGTTGTAATTACCCCTTAAGTAAACTAAAAATAATTTTATGCAATTTAGATGTATTCAACTGTGTAGCTACATTTTGATTAAACTTATTGTTGGCCTATGTATAATCACATGTTGATTTTTTTTCTTCTCTATCTCTTTATAGTTAAGGATCAGTGGCATTATTTTTATTAGCTTACATTTTAGACACCCATCACCAGTTAACGTTTTATTTCCCTAGATTTTATTTACAAGTCTATGACTCAGAGGGGAAAAACACAAAGAAATCCCCCTTATTCTATGAAACATCACTATGTTACAATAAAGTAATGAAAGGCTATTATGTTTCAGATTGGTCTGTATATTCAAGCTCATGAAAGAAACGGGTTGCTGAATTGATTATAATTTGTGGGGAATGGACTGTATATGCATGTTAAGCAATTTTCTACAAAATTACACAAAATTGGAACATCACCATAGCAATATTCTATTGTATGCAATTTTAACTAAATATTATAATCTTATATAGAAACTTTTTTGATATGTAGCATGCTCTGTAAAATTGTGTTTTACTGGAAGGAATTTTCAGAAAGTGTGTGAATGCTTATGCAAAATAAATTTTGTAGAATTTGCTAGAAATACCAAGAAAGTCCAAGAAAGTTCAAGTGAGTGTTTAGTGAAAACACTTAAGGCTAATGTGTTTAAGGGCAGTAGTAGAGAAGATGAGGTGAATTTGACTGTTCTCTTCCAGTACCTTTTCTCCTGGTCTCTATGGAACCCAGCAGTGCTTTATACAGATGCACTCAGCTTTGATGGCCAGCTGCAGGATCTTAGCCACTCATTTCAGTAAGAATTATGAAAAGGTTCATTCAGCTTCCTTGATCCTGAATAGTGAAGGCTTCTTAAAGTTAGTATTTTTTGCTTCTTTCCATGTAAAAATATTCTTAAATAGGAGCTGTTTCATTATCCCAAAATAGAAAGTCAACAATACTTCAGCTCACTCCAAACCATCTGTTTACACTCATTTCTATCTCAAACTTCTCAGCCATTTGCATTTTGCCCAAGCTGTCAGATCTTCCTTTGCCAACATTAAATAACATCCCACAGTTGTGGTAGTTCTTTTCAGTCATAGTGCTAGAATAAATTTTCATCAACAGAGGGAACATCTTAAGATAGATGTATGTATATCTGAAAATTATGTAAAAAGCAAGTAGTGCAGAAATGCTATGTTAATACACTTTTTAAAATTTGTTTCATTAACCATATACAAATATATAATGCAAATACAGTAATTTCTTTAGTATAATTTTACCATGTAAATAATGTTATTTGCATTCTCCACACAACATGAATTTATCATTTCACCTCAATTTGTTAGAAAAAGAGCCCTATTACCATTATGAGCTAGATAGGACTGAGATCATTAGCATCTAAAATCAGATTAAAATCTCTTATCTTTCCTGGTTTAATTTTTTTAAGTAGTTTTCCTGTTTCTCATGGGGATATGTTAAATAAATGGAAAAATAAAAAAAAAAACCAAACCACAATGGAAAATCTGTCATCAAAAGACATCATATTCTTTTTTTAATATATTTTCAAAAACATCTCCTCCCTTTTGATTTCAAACACACTGAATTATTTTGTGTTACATTTCAGTGTAATTAATGTACCCTTATGCATAATGTGCATAAAAGTGGTCTTATATGAAGAAACAAGAAAGATAAGATAAATGATCCAATATAAATGAAAAATACTTTGCTAGTCACTTAGCAGCAATAGGTCTCTTCAAGATTATTTTTAAAAAAAACCTTGATTTTAGACCAGGTTTTGTTGTAGATCTTGAAACTTGGAGATTATAATATCAGGTCTTGATGATTATTAAAACATGAAGCTGTGCCCAGAAATATTTGTCCTAATAACTAATTTTAAAAATTTACAAACTTGAAAGGATTTACAATGTCATCAAAATTTTCCCATTCATGTTCCATCTACCATCTGTTGTCTACAGTAGTTAAAAGATTACAGAATTAAGTTGACACATTTGGCTGTATTAATTTAAAATCCAAATCACTAAGAAATGAGAGGATTCTTTATTCTTTCCTTTTCCAAAACATGATCTAAAAAAAGCACCAAACGCTTCTTCATAACAAGATCTGAATTGTTGGCTGAAGTAAGTAAAGTCATTTCTTATGTAGATAACAGACTGACAGAGACAGCCGCAATGCAGTTTCTTAACACTGCCTTACTAGTGTATGTTTGATCTCACAAGTACCTCTTTTGAGAAAAGAGCTCACTCCATTTCTATTAATGATAAATTTTGCCATTCTAAAGGATTTCCTAAAATAGATGTTTCTTACTGTGGTGATGGTTTAAGGAAAACAAGACTGAAAACAGATATATCAGCATACATCTAGAATTACTTCGTTGGTTTCAGTGCTGTGATTTCATGCAACAAGAATAAAATATATGGTTTAAAGACATATTTTATGGAAACATTGTATGGGAATGTGAGCCAGAAATGTAAAATTACTATAAAAGAGTTTAGTAAAGGGATAAAAAAGTGAGAAAAGAGAGTATAAAAATCAACAAGTACTCAAAAGAATGAGAGGTAGGGAAAAATCATCAATCATAATTTGCTTTTGACTGATTCAGAAATCAGTAAAAAATTCCCCTGCACATCCAGTCATCAGTTGCAAACTGTTGTTAGAAACAGTCTAGTGATCTAAGGAGGCAATATAAAGATTCTTTGTTATTAGCCTGTGCTAGCAGTCTGCAGTATTTCCTCAGGATTACATACCTAAAATTTTTAAAGATTATATGTTTAAGTATGAAAAAACCTTCAGCATATTTAGCTCCACTTTCCCCTTTTCCCATATTCTGAGAATTAGTAATCTGGGTGAACATTATACCTTTTATTCCAGTAGTGATCTGATTATGATTTATGAAAATGTTATTTCTACTTGCTTGAAAACCAAAGAGAAAATTATTTTTGCAGGTAGTGTTCTGGTTTGTAGCTTTGCAAACAGGTGTCTACTACAGGTTCAGTTCTATAGTATCTTATCTATACGTATTATTTTTTAATGAAAAAACAAAATACAGAGCTGGTTTTTTTGTTACAAATGCCTTTCTCTGTTTAAATCTTAGGCACTAGAAATCAGTCTTGAATTTCATGCTAAAAATCTGTCTTCATAAACACTTAATGTTAAAAAAATCTCACCTGATTTAGATAATATAATTAATATGAAATCATCCTATCTTAAATGCTTAATACTGGCAACACAGAGCATCTGAATCTTTCAATTATAATTTCCAAAGTTTGTAATGTTTTAGAGTCATGTAGATCAGTGGTCTGAACACAGAATTTTACAGTGCACACACAATTGATCAGTTCATTAAATATGGAAAGTGACTGTGGAAGCTAAAATGCAGGTCATCTGTCCATTAAAAAAAACATTTTTGCCCTCGAATTGCTGGTGCAACAGCTCTTCCTACATTTGTGTCTATCATTCATGTACAGAAAGTTTAGTACCAGGGCAAATATAGCAGTCAATGTGAGTGTGTGTATATACATAAAATTGATACAGGAAAACCTATTTTAATTTTGTTTTTAAATATTTGAATTACTCAGGTAATGGTTGGCTTGACTAAATTGATAATTTTTGAGAGAAATCAGCTCAAAAGAGTTCAAAGCAAATATCCATAGTATTTTGATTGGTAGCTTATCAGGTTGATAAAATGGAAGGGTTTATAACCTTCACATTATATACCTACACCCTCTGTACCCTCTGTCTTACTCTTAATTTACTAGATTTTGAGGAATCTAGTAATGGTCCCAAAAGTGGGGACTTACTCCTTTTCTTTATTAAGACGCTACCTCACAGGGAAAGAAAATTGAAATTAAAAAACCCTTGTCTTTAACAAGGTCTAGGTAAATGGACAATAGGTTTAAGATATAGCAAAGGAGACCTCTTGAACAACAAGCAAGATAGGAAACCCACAACAAGTAACCACAGAATCATATTTTTCCATTTCCATCATTTAATTCAGTGAAGCAAAGGCAGCAACAAAATCTGTACTCAAATCCACATAGTATTTCTAATTTGTTGAGCCACAGTACAAGGCAGTCTTATGTTAAGATCCAATTATTAGAGAGACGCCTCTGCCCAAATTAAGGTGCAAATGAGACCATAGGTTGAAGTCAACAGTGCAGATTTTAGGTATAAATGTCAGGTAGAGAGAGAGAGAGAGAGAAAGAAATAGGAAAAGGAGAAGGGGAGCAGAGAGAGAGAAAAAGAATTAGGAAGGGAAGAACAGACAAAGAGTGATAGACAGATAAAGTAGAAAGATACCACTCCTGTGGGTCCAGCTGCACCCTGTTGGTCTTCTGGTCCTCTCAGTGGTGAGTGGTGGTGAGGGTCCCATGAAACACAGAGTTCAATGGGTTAGTATATGATCAGAAATGGGAATGCCCAAGCACCTCCTGTGCGGAGATGGGGGAAGTTCTACAGACTCTGGATCTGTTGCAGCACCTGCGGATCACATGCAGTCCTCTGGTGGGAGGCCTCAGAAAGGAGTCTGGGGCAAGCTTTGGAGGTCTTTGATGGTTTATGACTCCTCAGACATGACAGATGCCTGTCATGTGAATGTCCTGTGGGAATGACCTTCTCGGGAGAGGAGCCTGGTTTTGCAACTGAGCCAGTTTGTGTAAGGGAGGGCTCTCTCAGGGCATGTCCTTTATCTTACTTGTAGCCTCTAGTGCTGGGTGTTCACCCCCTCTGGCTTCGCCATCAACCCCCAAAAACTCTCCTTCCCCTTGGTTGTGGGGAAGTGTGTGCAAACCCGGCCTTGGCAAATGAGCCTCTGAGCTGTAACCTCCCTCAATGGAAGGAGCTGATTTTCAGGACAGCTGCTGGGTTTGGCTTTCCTTATGCATGCACTCCTCTCCCTCTTCCTTGTTTACTTCACTTTAGACCTGAGATAATTAGTCAACAAGAAAGACACAAACCTGTTGGAGTAAGTCCAGAGGAAGGCCATCCTTGAGGACAATGAGAGGGCTGTCGTGCCTCTCCCAAGAAAACAAGCTGAGAGGATTGGGGCTGTTCTGCCTGGAGAACAGAAGGCTCTGAGGAGACCTCACTGCGATATTCCAGTGCTTAAAGGGGGCATAAAAAGAGGGAGGCTGATTTTTATTCACTTAGTAATTAGGCACTGGAAGAGGTTGTCCAGAAAGTTTGTGGAATCCTCATCCTGGACGTGTTTGAAACCAGATTGAGATTGGATGCGGCCATGAGCAGCCTGATCTAACTGGTGGCACCCTTCCCTATGGGAGGTGGGTTGGAATTGGACAGTCTTAGGGTCCCTTCCAATCCAAACCTTTCTATGATACTCTGATTTGCATGTGCACATATTTTAAATATATCTATAGAAATCTTATGTCTAATCTATACATATTTTTAGTAGTAATATTTATTCTAAAAATATTTTTGTATCATATAATATTCAGACTGATTTGCATATGGATATCAGAAGCTAACCCCACATGAGCTTAGAAGTGAGAACATAAAATAATAATTGTTAATAAGGCTAGTGGAAGACATAATCCAAAGCTGTGAATCATACTGTGAATGCTCCAGAAGATTCATGGCATGTTAAAAGTTTTCAAGTGGGTCTTAATTTGTTTTCTGTTGCTTCTAACCTTATTCAGTGAAAGATCTGGCAGGTTTTCAAAACTGTTAAATCTTTTATCTCAACTTCATATTTTGTATATCTAAGCAGGCATTTTTGAGAGGAAGCGCTGGTTTTACAACTTTGTTGTCAGACTGTGTTGCATCTGCCATCTAATCATTAAAATGTTTTTCTAAAAGACTAAAGATAGTTCATCAAATAAGAAAAGAAAATACTAATTTCCATTAGAGGCAGCTGAAGGAAGAAGGACATCATTATTGCAAACACTTTAGTGAATTTTTCCTTGTTTCATTTTCTACCAGCTGTGATGTCAATGAATATCTAGTCCTGCAAAATTTCACACACATGAGTAGTTCTCATTGCTTTTAAATTAATTACTGTCATGATAAAACTATCAGCAAGAGACAGGCTATTTGGGATGGAATCTATACCTGGTGTTTAATTTCTTCCAGGAAATGTAGCCTCCAGCTGGCTATGTGAAATGGAGCTTAAACCTCTTTGAGACTCTCAAAGTTAGCAGAGTATTTTGTGTTTATTTTAAACTTCTTAAATATTATAATTATGTTCTTGTTTGTTTCTGTTCCTTCTTAGTCCTAAATGAATTTTGCATCTGTGATATTTCAGATTTTCTTCCCAAAACAAGAGATAAATTGCATAAAATGGTAAGGAGAAAAGACTAACAGCTGAAAAATATTCTTCAGCAATGTTATGAAATTGATAAGTGGGTAGGAGTAGACTTGAGTGTCAAATATTTAGGAAGTGAACAACTCTTACCCTATTTTCTCCTTGTACATATGAAGTTGATTTATCTTAGTAGCATAAAAACAATTTTCTGCAGGTTTTCTTTACCAGCTCACGCTGTCTGGGTACCTGAAACTGCCAGTGGGTTGGGGTTTTTCCTAAAGAATACTTCTGACACTGCCTTTTCAGTTATGAGGTAGGAAACAATTTAGAAAACAAGATGTTGAAGTTTTTTTTTTTTTTTTGCAAAAGTTCGCATCATCCAAATTCCAGAAACATATCAAATGATTTCTAGTGTGCTTGATTTCAGTAAAGTTCTGCAGTTTTACAGGAAAGACTTTAAGAGTTTAGTACTCCTGTATTCTTCTTGCTTAGGAAATAACATTTTTTCTTTCTCTATAGTAGTCTGAACAACATTCTGTGAACTGATGGATGTATTTTTCAATCTGTGAATCTGATTCTTTGTAAATCACTCAAAATTAAAAATATGTGCAGTCATGTAACTGCTTATGTCTTTGAAAAGGATTTATTTTTTTCATACTATTAAAAGAAGAAGATAAAACTCAAGAAAGTGAATAACAGCCTCTGATCTGATGTCACTTTTCTTAGCCCAATTCCAGATTGGTTATGCGCAGCAGGAGAAAAAGTGCAAGTGAATAGGGTTTATTTCACTCTGAACTGTAAAAGGACTTAGGACTGCAAAAATGAATGTTCTGCTGCTGATAAAATTTAAAAAGAAAATATCTAGGGGGAAATTCTTTAAGATTCACTTATGTTGCACCAGGCAGCTCAGAGAACACCATTCCTGGTGTACAAGGGCAGCCATTATGTATATAACTGGGGTCAGTGAGGAAAGCTAAAACTGAATTATTAGTGTCCTGGTTAAAAGAAGAGTGGTGATTAAAATCTAGAACCCTTGTTTACAGAGATTTTTTTCAATGTAGGGTAATTTAATTGGAAAAAAGTATAGTCTGGATTCTTTAAGGTTTCTCTGTGACTTTTAATAATGGCATGCGTACTATCAGTCCATGGTTATTTTAATCATCCCATAAACTCCAAAAATACAGAAAGCTGTGAGTGTGGTAGATGCTACACTGGAAAGTAAGAACATAAATAGGAGCATAGCATTGACAATGTGAAGATTTTTTATGTGTTTGGAAAGTTACTGCAGGAGCAGAGTCAAAGAGACTTGACTCAACCTGAAGTAGATATTTCTGTGTTCCTTTTGACATGACAACCTGAGAAAGAAAGGTATGTTTAAAGAATAAAACACATAAAAATGAAAAAGAAATCAAATACTGCTTTTATAAAGGATATCTAAATATGAACAGTGGCTACCTGCTCTGTGTCCCAATATCCCTTATAAAAAAGAATTTGATTTTAATCTTTAAAAAATTATTTTTAAAAATGAGCTTGGAAATTTAAGGCAATATATAGATTCAAGGAAAACAAAATGTACGGCAAGGCACTGATAAAACCTTTTTTGTTGAGCTGAAAGGAGCTATGAATTTTGTAGGGACTAGAGAGAATGCATTCATTATTTTCTTTTCTGAGATGGACTAGCATAGAATCTCAAAAAATGAGGTCAAACATTTCTTCTTTGACACTGATCTTTCTCCTTCATCTCCATAGATCACTATAGCTATGTATGTCTTAAGAATTTTCTAAGCTGTAATGATTTGCTTTGCTGACAAAAACGAAAGAAACAAGGCAGTTTTTGTTTGCCACATCCCTGTGTAGAAGTGAACAAGGATCTATTTGATATAATTTGCATCTTTATAAGAATTTCCACCTTAAGATAATTATTTGAAAAATAGAGCATTTCCAACTTTGTTAGACCCCAGACATTCCTAAATCTTATACAGAATATTATTTATTTTTATGAAACAAAAACATTATGACATATATAAGACTTTGTATTGAAAAGGAAAAATATAAAAATATAGTTTTAAATATGAGAAACATAATTTAGTTCAGGTGCATTCTGTCATTTAGAAGTTACATAAAGTAATGAATAGGAACAGCAAAACAATGCAACTGCAAAGAACTATTTTTAACCAGTTTCCTTTATACCTACAACTTACAGTGTAAAAGTCTTCCCTCGTACTATTTTTTATTTGTTTGTGATTTGTTTCAGATGTTAAATGCTAAAATAATTATAATATTCTTCTCTTTCTCAAAGAGACATTGAAAGTTTTCTTTGACACATCTGCTCCATTACAGACTTTGGAAGCCTGGTGTGTTAAGTGGATCATTTATTCTACATGAATGCTGTAGAATATGTATCAAAGTTTTTTGACAACATGACTATATGAGATTTCTTTCTTCCTAAAGAAATAATAGAAAGGAAAGAAAGAAAAGTTCAACTTTAAATTATGTAGCTTTCCATATGCCATGAAGCAGGACTTATGAAACTAAATAAAGGATCTAGCTGAAATGAAAAGTGATGTAAAAAGTACAGATTAATTTTTAGATGAGGACATTTCAAAATCACATGTTTAGTGATTATCATTGTTATGCAAACATTATTAAATCCAGTGGGAAAACAGAAGTGTCCCCTTCCCTTCCCTTCCCTTCCCTTCCCTTCCCTTCCCTTCCCTTCCCTTCCCTTCCCTTCCCTTCCCTTCCCTTCCCTTCCCTTCCCTTCCCTTCCCTTCCCTTCCCTTCCCTTCCCTTCCCTTCCCTTCCCTTCCCTTCCCTTCCCTTCCCTTCCCTTCCCTTCCCTTCCCTTCCCTTCCCTTCCCTTCCCTTCCCCTCTTCCAGCCTTTGCAAGGGTGGTATTTGCAGTGTCATTTTTTTCTACGTGATTATTGTAGGAAGTAAATTTCCTGTAGAAATAAAGACAGCACACTAGTAAATAAACATCTGTCAGAAAGGGAATTTACATTCACATCTTGCATATATGGAAATATATATATTTATTTTTTTACATACCTGTGGGTACCTTAGAGTCCTCCACAGATCCTAAATAACAAAATATGCAGAAGTATTTTCAAGATTCGGATCCAAAGGCTAATTCTCCAAAGTAAATATATTTTGAATTGGAAAACTACTGAGAGAAAGACTGATAATTTTCAGTTAAAGAAAGAAGCAATGAGGTTGTCAGAGAGCAGAAGTGTTATAGTCCCAGTTCTTATACATGCAAAAATAGCACTGCATGTTTTCACAGGCTGGTGTCTGCAAAGTTGAAAGTTGGAAAGGTCACAGAGAAACACTTTTCTAAAAAGCTACGTCTCCTTTTTTAACAGGATACTAGGCTGTCAGTGTGCCACTTTACTTCAAATGTCTATGCCACAGTATCCCTGGATTTTTTCAGTAGCTTGTAATTCCTAAGGTAAAAAATCCCAGTGTGGATGCTGTACCTTTTTTGAATGCATTTGGCAACATTCAGAATGCTTTCTTCAGGGTCTGAAATCTCATCACTGTTATTTGTGATTTCAAACTAATTTCCCTTTGGACTCCTGAACCCTTTTTGTTCACAAACACATTTCCTCCACCTCTAAATTCCTTCTTCTGTGAAAGCTCGCTTCTCTCTTCTTGAAAATAATGTGATTTCTTGTGACTGCTAAACATCTGCAGAGGCAAATCAGCTGCCACAATGCTTCCACAAGGAGAAAGCTAAAAATCCCCCAAACCCCAGAAACTGTCTTGCTTGAATGCACCTACTACCTATATCTTGATTCTCTTTCTTTCTCTCCCTCCTTGAATTCTCCTTGAAAAAACTGCCTGAGAACTTACCTTGATTTTGATGAAGTAGTCTGCAACAAGGGATTTGCTAATCTGTTCTTTTACAGTTTTCTCACTCTTGTCATTAGTTAATATAGCCCTGCCAGGTCTAGAGCAAGTTTCTTACTTTTGTTCTGAATAACTTACAACTGCTCTCAAATTCAGTTCCTCTCTTTCATTTTCTGCAAAAGAAGCAGAATATTAAACCAAGGTGAGCACTGTGCCATAATTAATATGCAGGTGGCATTCACAGGAAGCTGCCAAGCTGGAACATATAAGACTTGATACAGTACATTTTTTCCATTAAGTTATGTAATTGTAATAACTATCAATTAAGCAGCAGAACTAATTTCCTTTAAAGATACTACCCCTTATTTCCTTTCCTAGGAGTAGAATGTATTATCAAAGCCCAGCAGCTTCTGCTCAAGAGAAAATCAAGCAGGTTTCAAAGCCAGGAAGTCTCACTGTAATCCAAATTAGAAAGATGTAAATGGACTTTCTAATACTGGTATTCTCATAAAACTAACAACCAAGGAGAGGAAACAAGCAGCAGATATCATGCAGGCTTAACTATGTGAATTGAGGTTGAATTTCTCTTGGAAGCATTTTTGGCATCTGTTTTTCATGAACTTTAAATGCATGACACATTTGTGCAACACAGTTACAAAAGATGCTTGGAGTTGGCTATTGGTAGTAAAGCAGTATGGAAAACCATACACTCAGAACAGTTAAGAAAATTGGGTTTTGATTCTAGAGGAAACTAATAATCTGGAGAGGAAGAGAAGAAATTTGTCTGTTTTTTCTTTTTTTTTCTTTTCCATTATGTTTTAAAGGAGAAAGATTTGAAAGTCCTTACAACAATGTAGCATTTAGCATTTTTCAATATTTTTTCAGAACCATTCTGGAGCCTCAAAAGAATAAACTTATATGGTCATAGTCCTAACTGCCTAATCTCATGTTCAGTCTTTGAAATTTACTTTGCATAAATTAAATTACTAATTTTAATAACTATATATCTCTTGTTTTATTTCATCTAATCTGGTAAGCTAATGCTACAATAGGGGAAAGAAAAATATCACTAGGCATGAATCCACTCATCATAAAGTAGATATTTGATGTACATTGCATGGATCACTGCCTAAAATTGTAGGTCCACTTACTCCATCATTTAGAGACCCTTCTGCTCAGAGTTATGTACTTCAATTGAGATTATTTAAATATCAAATATTTAAGCAGAACAAATATTAATCTTCAGGAAAATTTGTTGAATTAATTATAATGTTCAGCGTTTGTATGTGCCTTTTCTTTTCTAGATTATTCCAATTTGAACAAATATTTCAGACAGTAAAAATATATTTTTTAACATATAATAAACTAATAAACATATGTAATGTTTAATCATACTCAAATAAACATTTATGAGACGGTGATCACAGTTTCTTTAGTTCATTTTAATGATAAGTATAACATGAAAAATAGTGTATCTTAAAAATGGATAATTTTTTATCATAATTGTTATTAGGACAGGAAGTAGAATTTTTTTACAAAACACTGTGCTCTTGCTAGATCTTATTACATTCCAGCTTGGTAGAAGAAAAAAATCCCTAAAACCACATTTACACTTAATTAGAAAGTTAGGCAACTGGTACTATTGAAGGGAATCCAAGTTACAAATATATTAAAAATGCAATTATATTCTGATATATAACACATTGAAGTCAAATTATTTCTGAACATATTATGAAGTCTATTGAAAAACCCCTTAAAAATATATACCAGGTAATTTATTTTTTATACTCTGAATGCAAGAGCCCTAGATTAATTCAATTAACTTGTTTGTAGTTAATATCTTTAAATGTAGCATCCCGAGAGACATAAAAAGTGTTTTCAAGAGGTAAGAAGACCTTTCCTTTATACAGCATTTGGAATTATGTTATTATTTATTTAATCTAGATGAGTACAAACTGTCCACATGAGAAAGATTAAAGCCTGAGGACATATTTTATACACATCCTTTTTAAGAAGAATGTGGTAATGCCTGTGTTCATTTTTTTCCCATCACTTTGTGTAAGATGAAAGAAAAAAAGAACAAACCAACCTGCCCCTCTAGCCTGCCTCTTGTAGAGGCTTGTGCTTACATCCAAAGTGACAGAATGCTGCAAGAAGAATTATGTTGAACAGCTTCAGTTTTTGCCACTTTTATTGTCTATCACCACGGCAGAATTTGGCAGTTTGCCCAAGAGGGTAAGGACAAGACTACCAGTATAACATTATCACAAAACTGAGCTGTTGGTCTGTACAGCAAGGAGCTTCCTTTACATTACTGTCACATGTGGGGATTTCGTTTATTTTATCGTCTGTTGTTGGGTTTTGCTGTGTTATTTATAAAGCAAATTCGTCAGTATCTGTTTCTTGAGCATTGAATCACTCACTCTAGGAGGAGAAAAACAGAGGGCAGGAGAAGTGAAGGGCACAGGGAAAGAGATCAAGTCTGAAATTCACAGGGATCCAAGTAATTGCTTTGACCGGTTATGGTGATCATAGAAAAGGCAAAATGAGTCTGGGAACCTTCTAGGTCCCTGAGATAAAATAGGTAAAATTCTAACCTGCTAGTACCAAAATGATCACAGGGTAATTTGGGTTGGAAGGGACCTCAGCAGGTCTCTAGTCCAACCTGCTGCTCTAAGAAGGGTCAGGTTTGAGGACAGACCATCTTATCCAGAGGTTGATCTAGTTATGTCTCAAAAACCTCTAGGAAAATGATAGCATATATTAGACAATCCAGAAAGAAAAGGGTATTCAAAAATTACTAATCAAACTCCTACATTTAAAATGCAATATTTTAAAATGAAGCCCTATTGAAAAGGAGCATGCAATATTGCATTAATATTCTGCCAATTACAAGGCTAACTTTTCTAAAAGTTTTTTGCAAGTGCATATTTTGGCAAGGATTTTAGTGTCTTCAGTATTTGATGTTACTGCAATTCTATTAGGCAGTATTATTTCTTTGATCATTTTTACCTCAGAGGTTCTCAGCTATGTCTTATAATCAGGGAACATGATTCTTTTCGACATGTTATCATTTTCCACAATAGCAGTTTTGGTTCAATATTTATATATTATCAGGTGAATCTATGCATAATTTGGATCTGTGGGGCTTTGGGAGCTTTTTATGCTTTTAAGCTTCAGAGACAAAAGCACAGAAGTGTATTTTCAGGGAGGGTTGCTGGTTTACTTTTAGTAATGCCATAAATGTGATTTCTTTCCTTTGGTCAGAAATATAGGCATGCAAAAATACTTAATCCACTGGACAAACACCTTCTGAGTATATTGAATCTTGACATTATAGTGATCATGATTAGGATGATTGCCTTTGTTTGGTAGGAAAAATAAAACCAGATCTATATATGGAAGAATTAAAGATCACATTGAACATGTCATCTTATTAAAAGGTTTTAAGAAAATGGTTTCCTATGCTTATTTTTATGAATACATCTTTATTTCATTCAGCTCTGTACTTTTTAAACATAAACAACAATTTATTATTAATAAGTATAGTTTCATTTTTTATATGTATGGAACTGAAGTTTAATAAGAAGCAGATTCTCAATAAGATCAATATTTTAGCAGATTAATAAATGCTTGTACTCTGTTTGCACCAGGAAAATATTCTTTCTGACATACATAATTCTGACATTAAGGAAGGAATGAACACTACAGATTTCATAAGTACTGAAAAACAAGAATATCTTGTGTGATTCTAATAAATTTCAAGTTAATGAAATTGGGAAAACCCTGTATAATAGTTCCTTCATGTTTTGCTGCTGTTCAGATTTTTTCTTTTCATATTTTAAGTACTTTCCCAAGATCAACCTGATCTCCTTTTTGTTTTTTCTGCACTGTAGAGATGTACAAAGCAAACAATCTTACTAGACATCAGAATTATGACAGAATTTTTAGAATTTAGAATTTTTAGAACTCTGATTTATAAATCATGCCAGTTCTGGGTGTTAGACTTTTGTTAAAAAAAAATGGTAAAAGTATCTGTGGTTTTGTTTGTTTGCTTACTTTGCTTTGGTTTCTTTGTTTATTTTAATAAGAAAAAGTTTGCTGTAGGGTAGTGAAATATTATAAAACAGTAGAAATAGGATAAATTATTCAAAAGATATGCTCATTGAGTAGTATTCCCAATAGAAATTCTGTATGGAACCTAGTACATTAAAAACCAAAAACCAAAACCAAACAAACAAAAAAAAAAAGTGTTTCACCTTGAGAAAATAATCAAGGTCAAATCAATGCTGCAAACCTGAATATGTTATGATGTTCACTGTAACTAAAATTGAAATCAAACCAGCAAGGGAGCTCTCTCAATTGAATTCAATGTATGTTCACATAGACAGCATGGGTAGACACCACGATGAAGTGAATAATCACAAAGTTCCTGTTACTGATTTAGGTTGCAAATTACTCTAGGGCTGAAAGATCTGGTTATGCTCTTTGTTCTGCTCCCTTTTCTTAGGGAGAGGGATGAAAGAAAATGCAGAGCTGGTGTCCTATCTGCATTTCCTAACTGTAAAAGCGTATGGATGACTAGAATTTTACAGACTTTGGGAGTAGTCTTTGAAATCTGAAGGCCTTTATTACAAGACTTTGGACACAAAACACCTGCATAATATGGATGGATTGTTTGTGCTTGCTATTCCGGGAAAAGCTTTGAGTTAACAAAGAACAGCCAAGTGTTGCTTGGCATTTGGTTGCAGTGGCAGATTTCTACTCTGCTAAACCAAGCTACTTCAGGAGAAATAGAAGAATATCCCATTTGCCATGCTTTCTTGAGAACAGAACTGCTGCAGTCTTATACACAGGATGGCTAAACATCAGAAATTCTACTGACAATGTCACCAGCTCTACATTTCAAAAGAAAATTCAGCCATGACAGAGCTGCCTTCCTTCAACCCCCAACAAGATTTCATAAAAATCAGGAAGAGACGCACATGGGAAGAGACAAATAAACAGGCAGAATGTATGAGCTTGAAGGTGAAATGGTTTTAATAGGAGGAAGAAAAAAAGTTTTCTTTTTCATATATATATATATATTTCTTTTTTTTATTCTTCTTCATGCCCGTCACACTTATGTTGTACTGCATTGGAAAGTAGGAAGCTGACAGAATTGAGAAAAGGGATGGATTTTGGTAATATGTCAGCCAGAATACATCAAAACATCATTTTCTGCTACAGACTTTAGATGAAAAAAGTAAAACAAATACTGAATTTTACTCTCTGTCACCAATAGACTCTTTTGACACAGAATATTTGTCTTGTTTTGTAGGTATTCCAATCAATTCAGCTCTGATGTTTCTTTAGTATTGCTTATATTCAAAGTCAGAAATTCCCTAAGTCATCACAAAAATCAGTTGTTCTCTCTCTTTTGTAAGCCCCCTTTAACTACTGAGAGGCCACAATAAGATCTCTCTGAGGTCTTCTCCAGGCTGAACAACCCAAGTTCTCTCTGCCTGTATTCATAGGAGAGCTGCTCCAGCCCTCTGATCATGTTTGTGGTTCTCCTCTGGACCTGCTCTAACAGGTCTATGTCCGGTCTTGAGGACCCCAGATTTGGGGGTATTTCAGTATTCCAGGTGGGATCTCATGACAACAGAGAGAGGGACAGAATCACCACCCTTGACCTTCTGGCACCTGTCCCTTGATGCAACCCAGGATGCTGCTCCCTATCTGGGCTAGAAGCACACACTGCTGGCTCACATCCAACTCTTCATTTGCAAGAACTCCCAACTCCTTTTCCACATGGCTGCTCTCTGTTAGCTCTTCTCCAAGTCTTTGCTCATTTCTGGAGTTGCCCTGAGCGAGGTACAGCACCTTGCACTTGTTGAACTTCATGAGATTCTCATGGACTCACTTCTCAAGTTTGTTCAGGCCCCCCTGGATGATATCCCTTCTTTTGTATCTACTGCACTGCTCAGCTTGTGTCATCTGCAAACTTGCTGAGGGTGCACTTGATGTCAATGTCTGTGTCACTGACAAAGACATTAAAGAGCAATGGTGCCAGGACAGTGTTCAGAGGAGCACTTGTAACTGCCCTCCATCCAGTCATGGAGCCATTGACCACAACTCCCTGGCTGCATCCAGCCAGCCAACTCCTTATTCAATAATTAATAATAAAATCCATGTCTCTCTGATTTGGAGATAAGGAAGCCACCAAACCACAGGAACGCATATATTACTTTCCAAATTATTCTCTATTTTTTAAAAAATAAAAACAGCAATCCACTCTTTGGAGAAAGTATTCTGTCATAAAATGTTTAGGCAGGGATTAAAAGCTATCAATTTAGTTATGAGTAACTAAATTGATAACAAAGGGGTAGGCATGTAATCTGTCTGACATTAAATGTAGTACATGGAATTTCATCTAGAGAACAGTTGCAAAATAATTCAAATAAGACTGGTGAAGGACAGTGAAATAATATGGAATAGTAGCATTTCAGATTAAAAATTGTTGCCCAAAATTATAATTGAATAATGTGGGTTTTATGCTCTTAAAAGGACTGAATCAGAATACCCTTCTATCTCTAGAATATTCATTCGTTACATAATCATCAAGAATGCCCTAAAAACAAAAGATTCATCAAAGCATAACTCATCAACCTCTATGATATTTTGACAAGGGGGAGACCATTTTCTAGCTGAAAAAAAAAAGATAGCCTTAAGAAGTGGAAGAATCATAGAACAAGCAAGATCATAGCCTGAACTCTTTTTTTCAGAAGTGTATTTTGTCTTTGAAATATTGACGTTTGAAAAGCTATGTTAAAAAATCTCCAACAACCCACAAAATCAATCCAACTAAAACCCACTAGAAAACCCCAAATAAAAATCATTACCACAAAAAAAGAAAAAAAAAAAAAAAAAGGCAAGCAAATCAAAACCATCATACAGGAAAAAACCCCAAAAACATCCCCAAAACCCCCAAAATTGGACCCTTGTAAATATATTCTTGGTAAAGTACAACAAAGGTAAATATTCACTGCAAACTTCAGAGAGATTCAGGAAGGGGCTTCTCCCCTGAGAAGGTGAGTTAGGAGCTGAGGGCAGCAACAAGACTGGCAGGGCAGCCCCAGAATCACTGGCAAGCTGTGTAGCCACGGAATCCAAGCAAGAAGGGCTCATCTGTTGCAGGAATTCTGGTTTATCAAAGAGTCCACGCCACCAGACAAGCCCACAGTGATGAGACTGGTCTGACATCAAGATAGCAGGATCCAGATCAGAAAGGTAAATTGCACAAGCGAGGACTGAAATGTAGCTCAAGCAGAATCTAGCAAGAAACATCATCCCAAATTAACATTGTGCAAGAGTGCAGCTGAAGATTTTAAACAAATTCAGCTCATGTATGGACACTTCTGTATGTGAAAGATTGACTAAACCAAAATTGTCATATATTTAAAGAGATATGTGGGGCAATCTCACACACATCAGATGATGGAAATATGCAGCAGTAAATAATACAAATTATTTAAAATGCTTAACTTCTCCCATCAGGAGGCCAAATGAAATGCATTGTGATACAATTTATCTGTTACACTGAATAGGTGACAAATAATTGACAGGTAAGCAAACCTTCCTGTAAAAAGTTTAGGGCTGAGCTACAATTTGCTAAAATATACCCATAGATTAATAATTTTTGTATAAATAAAAATATGAATAGTTAAATTATTATTTGCTAACAAGAATGGGTAATAATACTAACAATTTTTTTTATAAGGAATTCTTTACCTAACTGTTATAAAATATTTCAGAAGAAAATGTGGTGTTTTTCTCCACAGGTTTTGTTCTGCTGATCTCAGTTCCAAACAAAGCTTTTCAATTTCTTGATGCCTTAAGCAATACTTTGCAGATGCTTACTAGTGGCAGAAAAATAAGAAATTTTCTCTGCACATGTACATTGGTTAGAGCAAGTGTTTTCTACATGTTATGTCTGCTTTGCCAGAGATGAGAAGGGAGAGTGATTAAACAATTAAAGGTGATTTCTAGTCTCCAAAGTAGGATTATAGATGTTTGAATTGTATTCCCTCAGTGATGAAATTAAGCAACACCATTTTAAAACCATCACTTTATTTGCCAGAAGCTCATCTATTGGCAGGGGAGACATTTCACTTAGTTTTGTTACATATAGATCATACAAAAACATCAGCTGGGAGTGAACCATTGTAGCAAAAAAATATAACCCTGTTCTGAGCTGCATCTGCAGGAGTAGAGCAAACAGATCAGAGGATGTTATTCTGTTGTAGTGTGTTCTAAGTTTCTCAGTTTGCTCCCCCATTTTATGTACTGTACCCTCCTTTGTTCATTGTAAATGGTTCCTCTCTCCCCAGTTTTTCCCGCCACTGCCTCCTTGTCAGTTAAGTTGCTTAGTTACCGTGCTATTTTTAGTTGCTAATGTTACAGTTTGTATGACCGCTCCTCCCTCATCCCACCTTATAAGTAGATGTTATCTCCTCCCTGGGCACAGTCAATCACCCCCCACTCCTCCCAGGTTTCGAGAACCTTCTCCTCTCTGGGGGTTGTGGTTGGCTGTGGTCCCGGGGCCCCTCCTTTACTTTGTATTTATTGGTTTCCGGTGTATGTCAGTTATGTTCAGTACCTCCCTTTAAGTTTCCCCATTGGATAGCTGGGCTCCCCTCCTCTCTCCTCCCCTTCCCTATAAAACCTTGTCACTCCCCTTGTTCGGGGCCATTTTGCTGGTTGGTGCCCCTCCTTGTTGGTGCCTCCGGATCACCTAATAAACCGACTGTTCACCCCCAGCAAGTGGTCACCTCCTTTATCGTCTCGCGTGCGCAACTCCGAGCTCTTCCACCAGCCCAGCCTGAGGCCAGGACGCCGAAGGGGGCTGGCTTCCTATGCGCAGGGGCGTTGGCCTTCTCACCCCTCGAGCTAGCCGGATTTAGGGCCGCGTACGCCCTCGCGCAGTGTGGCGCCCAACGTGGGGCCTGAAGTGGACCACTGACCACTTGGACAGCTGACCACCGGACCCTGCGGTGTTGGACATTTTGCTCCTTTGGACGCCGCGCTACCCCAGGTAGTAGCAGGCCCTGTTTTAAGGGCAGCGCTCCCTGGGGATCGGGATCGAGACTCCTCGCACCCAGTGAGGACGACCCCAGAGACGAAGACCCCTACCTGATTTTTTTTTGCTGTCGCCACCAGGCTGGTAAGATCGGGCCCCGCTCTGGGGACCTTTCCGACTTCCCCCCTGCCTTTTTAACCTTCCCCTAGGGGTACATGCCCTGCATTGGGGACCTACCCCCCACCCTCTTCCCCTGAGGCTCTTCCTCACCCCCGCGCCTTTTTTTGTTTTATCTTTCCTGTGGGGTCGGTATCCCCAGACTTGGGGCCCGGACCCACCACCCAAATCCTTTTTCCCTTCGCTGAAACCCCAGACTTGGGGACAGTGGGGGGAGCAGGGGCTAGTGGCGAGTAGCTTGTTGTTTTAGTTTGTGTTATTTTTCAGGCGGGTGGTTGTACCACCAGTGGATTTTCCCCCTTTCTAGTGACAGCAGTTCCTGCACTAGAAAGGTGCCATGGGTGCTGGCTTGGGAAAATCCCAAAAGGAGGTATATTATGTTGTTAAAGGTTTGCTGCTTGGGGGTGGTCAGAAGGCCCCCAAGCAAGAGTTAAAGTTTTTGGTTAAGTGGGTCTTTTCAAAGTTCCCCGAGGTCTCCCCGGAACTTGCCAAGCAGCCACGGTTTTGGGCAGCCGTTTTGGCCAAATTGGAAGAAGCTGTTAATTCCGGGGAGACGAAATTAGCAACCGTGGCATTCTGGGCGGGCAGAGTGCTTGCGGCACTCCGCTCGTCAGGGGAACCTAAGAAAAGGCCCGCAAGTTTTGGTTTATCCCCCCGTTCCCCTCGTTCTGTTGCCCTTACCCCTCAATCCCTTCCCTCTCTCCTTAGGCAGGAGCCCTCGAGGGGGATTTTGAGGGCCGACAAGAGGCAGGGGGTCCATCCTTCCCCTGCTCCCCCTCGACCTGCTCAGCCTCCCCCTTCGAGGAGCCCTGGCCAGGTTCCTCTTCTTTCCTCACCCTATACCCCAGTTCCCAAATCCCCAGTTGAAAAGACCAAGGTTGTTAGGTTTGTAGATGATCCACAAAATGGCTCCCTGGGAGCCCAAGATGGCGGCGGCCACGTGGTCGTTCCCGCCAGGGCTCCTTCTTCTTCAGTTAACCCCTTCCTCCCTTGCCCCAACCCCTTCCTTCCTCCAGACCCAACCTCCTTTTCGGTTACCCCTCCCTCATATCCTCCCTCCGCCCCACCCATTCCTCCGTCCTCCGCCCCTCAATCAGCTCCTCCCCAAACTCCTCCCCCGGCTCAGCCCCCCATTCGCCCCTCCCCCGCTCCGCCTTTGTACTTCCCTCCGCCTCCGAGCGTCACCCAGGGGGCGGAGAGGGGTGGTTGGTCACGCCCACTCCCTCACCCTGCGTCATTGCCAGACCCCGCCTCAACCTCCTCCAGTTCCGGTTCCCACGCTCCTCCTTCCGGTTCCCACGCTTTGTGTTCCGGGGGGGGGGGGTGGATGACCGGAAGCCAGAGCAGGCGCCCTTGTTGGAAGCCGCTCCGGTTACCTACCACCTGGGTGGGGAGGGGACCCCTCAGGCCCAGTGGGTGCCTTTAGCACAGGCCCGGATCAAGGAGCTGTGCAAGGCGCAGAAGGACTACTCCCGGGGGTCAGAGTACTTCCGGGGTATGCTCCGTAATGCCCTTGCACAGGGAGATCTGGTGCCGGCTGACCTGAGGGCCCTCTTCTCCAGCCTTGCAAGGCCCATGGAATTTAGGGTCTGGGTGGGGGAATGGAGGAGGGAGATATTGGAGGTTCTCCCAAATATGTGGGGGAATCCTGCAATGTCTCATGATGCAGACGGTCTGGTAATCACCCAGGAACACCTTTTGGGTGAGGGACAGTGGGCAGAGGGGGCAGCTCAGGCGAAAGCCTTATTCCCCTCCCAGCTTGTGGAGACCGCTCGGGCAGCTGAGCGGGCTTTCTTCAAGCTGGAGGTGGTGACCTCCCAATGGGAGGAGGATGAGGTCCGGCAAGGAGCGCAAGAGCCATACATGGCCTTTATCGAGCGCCTCTACCGATATGTAGAGGCGCAGGCGCTCGGGGATGATGACAGGGAGAGGTTGCTTCAGCGGATGGCATTCAGCAATGCCAACGCTGAGTGCCGCAAGGCTATAAGAACTCTCCCTCGAAGTCCCCGGCCCACGATAGAGGCCATGATTGAGGTCGTGGTGCGTCAGGTCTCCCTAGCATCACGGCCCAAGAGAACATCTGTGGCTCTTGCTGAATGCCCCGAGCCGGACTTCATGGAAGCTGCCCCCGTTGCCGGACCCCCAACACCTGGGTCCGGCAGAAGGTCATCAGCCACCCACCCCTGCCATCTTTGTGGCAAAGTCGGGCATTGGATGCCCCAGTGCCCGATGCGCCACGATTACCTGGAGTACAGGCGGAAGCGGGAAAGGGAAGAGAGCAAGGAGGAAAAAAACTAAGCAAAGAGCGCAGCCCCTCCCTGCGCGACGACAAAAGTACGGCGGGCTTTTCAACAACCTGCGGGGAGGGAGGAGACGAGAGAGGACCGCCGACCTACGTTTTGCCGGATTTGACATATCTATCTGACGTGACCTTATCTACCTGTGGTGCTGTACCTGCAATTAACACCATGTCCTCTGCTTCTCCATACAGGCTGCAGCTGACTAGGGACCTTTACATCCCTAACAGTAACATCCAGCTGGTGTCTGTCGACCTGCAACATCCGGGTCGCTGGAGGAAATTGGGACGTTGCAGGTGGACTGTTGTCGGAGACACCAAGCACACACCGCGAGACATCCACATCGTCCCTGGTCTGGTAACTACCGACCGGGACCGTTTCGCGGTAGGGCTGTACTGTGTCCGACCCCCACTTTTCCTCCCCAAGGGACAGGTCATTGCCCAGGCCATTGCTGTGCCAGAAGAGGATCACCGGACGATTTCGTCGGAGAAGACATCGCATCCGACCGTGGCCTGGGCACAACTAGTGGGGAGGGAAAAGCCCCGCCTGACCTGTCAACTTTCGTTGGGCGGGGACAAGAAGATAGTGAGGGGTCTTTTGGACACAGGTGCAGATGTGACGATCATTCCCTCTCGGGAGTGGCCGTCACATTGGGGCTTGCAAAGCGCTGCGGGCACGATCTCTGGTGTTGGGGGCCTTCAATTGGCAAACCAATCCAAGAGCATTGTACAAATTAAGGGGCCCGACGGGCAATTGGCCTCGATACGCCCGTTCGTTTTAGATTATACAGAGCCTCTCTGGGGAAGAGACCTACTGGCCCAGTGGGGAGCCAAAATTGACCTCCCGAAGGCTCCCCAGGTTTTTCGGGCAGTGGCCACTGAGGAGCGCCGGACCTGGAAGCTGAATTGGCTTTCTGATGAACCAGTACAGGTCAAGCAGTGGCCACTCAATAAGCAAAAATTAAAGGCGCTCAACGAGCTCGTTCAGGAGCAGCTACTGAAAGGCAACCTGGAGGAGACCATGTCACCTTGGAACTCCCCAGTGTTTGTCATCAAGAAGCCCAACAAAGACAAGTGGCGACTCCTGACCGACCTCCGCAAAATTAATGAATTAATAGTTGAAATGGGTCCTCTTCAGCCAGGGATGCCCTCCCCAGCAATGCTCCCCCAAAATTGGAATTTGGCTGTTATTGACATAAAAGATTGCTTTTTCCAAATTCCCCTTCACCCGGACGATGCTCCGCGCTTTGCGTTCACAGTTCCGTCCGTGAACTGTGAGTCCCCAGCCAAGCGCTATCATTGGCGAGTGCTTCCACAGGGCATGAAGAACAGCCCTGTGATCTGCCAATGGTATGTCGCTTCGCTGCTGTCACCCATCCGTACAGCCCTCGGGGATGCCGTCATTGTTCACCATTATATGGACGACATCCTCGTGTGTGCGCCCGACCACAGTCTGCTTGCCCATGCGCTTGACCTGACAACCAATGCGTTGGTTGCTGCAGGGTTCGAGCTCCAGCAGGACAAAATTCAGCGGATGCCACCTTGGAAGTACCTGGGCCTTGAGATTACAAAGCGGACCATTGTTCCGCAAAAATTAGCTATTAAGACAAAAGTCCAGACCCTAGCAGATGTCCATCAACTGTGTGGGTCTTTGAATTGGGTGAGACCCTGGCTAGGCATTTCAACCGAAGACCTAGCCCCCCTTTTCAATTTGTTGAAAGGGGGAGAGGGGCTCAGTTCCCCTAGGGCTCTCACCCCAGAGGCGGAGGTGGCCTTGGAGAGGGTACAAAAAGCTATTTCGACCAGGCAGGCCCATCGTTACCATCCGGGCCTGCCATTCAAATTTATAGTACTGGGAAAATTGCCACACCTTCATGGCATCATCCATCAGTGGGACGACAGTCCGAAGGACCAAGGCTCAGGAGAGAAGCTCTTAATCATAGAGTGGGTCTTCCTGAGCCACCATCGGTCCAAAAGAATGACACGGCCACAGGAGTTGGTAGCCGAACTGATCCTCAAGGCGAGATCGAGGATCAGGGAGCTTGCAGGGTGTGATTTCTCATGCATCCACATTCCAATTGAATTGGAATCGGGCCAATTAAAATTAAAGACCTTTGAAGAACTGCTGCAAACTAATGAATATCTTCAGTTTGCACTTGACAGCTACACTGGGCGCATCGCAGTAGATCGGCCGGCCCACAAATTATTCAATTCGGAGTTCAAATTATCGTTGAAGAAGGTTCAGAGTAGGGAGCCGCTGGATGCTTTGACAGTTTTTACGGACGCGTCTGGAGCATCCCACAAGTCAGTGATGACTTGGAAGGATCCTCAAACTCAGCAGTGGGAGACCGATGTTTCTGTTGTGGAGGGCTCTCCACAGGTTGCTGAGTTGGACGCTGTCGTCAGGGCATTTCAGAGATTCCCTGAACCTTTCAATTTGGTTACAGATTCTGCGTATGTTGCAGGTGTAGTGTCCCGAGCTGAGTCAGCAGTTCTTCAAGAGGTCACGAACAAAAGATTATTTGAATTGTTGAACAGGCTCGTCGAGTTGGTCTCCCACCGCGAGCATCCATTTTATGTCATGCATGTGAGATCACACACAGACCTGCCTGGGTTCATTGCGGAAGGCAACCGTCGTGCCGATTCTTTGGCCGCGGCTGCTGTTTCGCAGGCCCCTCTCCCAGATGTGTTCGGTCAGGCTAAGATCAGCCACCAACTGTTCCATCAAAATGCGCCTGGCCTGGTTCGTCAATTCAATCTGACGCAGGAGCAGGCCAAGGCGATTGTGGCCACATGTCCCCAATGCCAGCATGACCAAATGCCAACCGTGGCCTCGGGGGTTAACCCCCGAGGGCTGGCAAGCTGTGAGGTGTGGCAGATGGACGTAACACACATCCCATCTTTCGGTCGATTGTGTTACGTCCATGTCTCAGTCGATACCTTCTCCGGGGCTATCTACGCTTCTGCCCACACAGGTGAAAAGGCAGCGGATGTTCAGAAGCATCTGCTTCAAGCATTCGCTGTCTTGGGCATCCCTAGGGTCCTAAAAACAGACAACGGCCCTGCGTACACCTCCAAGGAACTGCGGAGCTTCCTGCAACAATGGGGAATAGTGCATAAAACCGGCATCCCTTATTCCCCGACAGGCCAAGCCATGGTGGAAAGGGCCCACCAGAGCCTCAAAAAGATCCTGTCCCGACAACAACCGGCAATGAAGGTGGAGACCCCCCACGTCCGGCTGTCAAGAGCTCTTTACACTCTCAATTTTCTAAATTGCTCTTTTGACAGCCAAAATCCTCCAGTGGTCCGGCATTTCGGCAGTCACCAGCAGCTGCAGCCCAAGGCCAGGCCGCCGGTTCTTGTAAAGGATCCGGAGACCTGGCGGACGGAAGGCCCCTTTGACTTGGTGACTTGGGGGAGGGGATACGCTTGCGTGTCCACTCCCTCAGGCCCCAAGTGGGTCCCATCTAAGTGGGTCAGGCCCTTCGTCCCGAAGCAGAGGACCAAGACAGAAGCAGTACCGCAGGTCCGGCAAGCGTGTTGGCGTCGGCGGAGGAAGCAACACCACCAACCGTCTTCCTTCTCTCCTGAGCTTCCCCCTGTTTCAGAAGAACCCTCTCCTCCAGCTTCTCCTCCACCCCTTGACCTCTTACACCATCTTTCCTCCTATTCCCCCCCAGCTCCAACCGTTACCCCTCGCATGTTTTATTTAAATTGGTTGTTTGGAGAGGAACCATTTCTGTGATTTCCATATACTTTTACCGCTCTCTTTTCATTTCAGTTGCATCTCCCCAAATGGCCCCCGCTTTGACAACGCTGGCTCCCAACCCTTGTCTGATGATGATGATACTGACGACCTGCGGACTCCTTCTGCCACCTACGGAGCCGTGGGTCATTCCCCAGCCAAAGGTCAACGTCTGGCGTGCCTTGGCTCAATCGCTAGGACAGGACAGCATCTGCCTGGACACCAGCGCTGCAGAGGACCCGATGTCGTCCTGCCTTGTGGGGATCCCTTTCTCTCCAGGAGAGTTCCCCCCTGCCTTTCAGTCTACCTTTTTGGCCAGATCCAAAAGAGATCTTAAAGATCTCACTGAGGACTGTGATGATGAAATTACTCATTGGTCCCATTCAAAGTCGGTTGCCTTTACCATCTTGTTGCCTTGGGTATCGGTAGCCAAATCTCTAGGTGAATTGGGCCGCCTAGAGTGTTGGGTGGCTAAACAAGCCAATCTTACTTCAGCCGCGCTGTACGACCTCCTTACAGATGAGGAAATAACAAGGCAGGCGACACTCCAGAACAGGGCAGCAATAGACTTTCTATTGCTGCTCCATCACCATCACTGTGAGGAGTTTGAGGGCCTCTGCTGCATGAACCTGTCCTCCAGAGCCGAGGACGCCAGACACTCAATAAAGAGACTCCATGACCTCGTACACCAGGTCAAGCAAGAAACATCAGACTGGCTGGGGGACATCTTCAAGGGTTGGGGCTTCAGCGGGTGGGCCAGTTCAGTTTTAGAATCAGTTTCCAAGATTGTTTTGAGTTTGATTGTATTTTTAGTTCTGTTTATGTTGATCCGCGGTTTGGTCCAAAAATTAATAGCCAGAGCCACAACTATGGCTGCCAATCATGCCACAATTTCCCAGGAGGGACCTTTCGAGCTGGAGGACCTCTCCTCAGAGGCCGAAGGAGCTGCGGACGAGGAGGGGTCAACTGAGCCGCCCCAAGAACATCTGTGGGCTGGCGGACTCCAGCTCGAAGAAGGCGAAGATTGGCAGGACCAGCCGCGGACATCTTCTTGTTGAGTTATACGGACATTCCTGTTTTTTTTTTATTTTATTTGTTAAGAAACGGGGAGATGTTGTAGTGTGTTCTAAGTTTCTCAGTTTGCTCCCCCATTTTATGTACTGTACCCTCCTTTGTTCATTGTAAATGGTTCCTCTCTCCCCAGTTTTTCCCGCCACTGCCTCCTTGTCAGTTAAGTTGCTTAGTTACCGTGCTATTTTTAGTTGCTAATGTTACAGTTTGTATGACCGCTCCTCCCTCATCCCACCTTATAAGTAGATGTTATCTCCTCCCTGGGCACAGTCAATCACCCCCCACTCCTCCCAGGTTTCGAGAACCTTCTCCTCTCTGGGGGTTGTGGTTGGCTGTGGTCCCGGGGCCCCTCCTTTACTTTGTATTTATTGGTTTCCGGTGTATGTCAGTTATGTTCAGTACCTCCCTTTAAGTTTCCCCATTGGATAGCTGGGCTCCCCTCCTCTCTCCTCCCCTTCCCTATAAAACCTTGTCACTCCCCTTGTTCGGGGCCATTTTGCTGGTTGGTGCCCCTCCTTGTTGGTGCCTCCGGATCACCTAATAAACCGACTGTTCACCCCCAGCAAGTGGTCACCTCCTTTATCGTCTCGCGTGCGCAACTCCGAGCTCTTCCACCAGCCCAGCCTGAGGCCAGGACGCCGAAGGGGGCTGGCTTCCTATGCGCAGGGGCGTTGGCCTTCTCACCCCTCGAGCTAGCCGGATTTAGGGCCGCGTACGCCCTCGCGCATTATTCTACTCTGCATTCATTAAATTACATATCAAATGTATCAGGTTTTTATCTTGTATATTGTATCAGGCTTTGGTTCTCCCATTTTAAGCAAAAATTGCAAAAGCTTGAGTGGATTTTTGAAATGGTTGCAGATAACTGTAGTGCTGGAGAGCATGATGTATGAAGAAATGTTGAAGGCATTTGCTTGTTAAGCCTACTCAGTAGAACCCTATAGGAATCTAATCACAGTCTTCCAACACTTAAAATCCAGCTGACTGTAGAGTTTGTCTTTATAAATACCTCCCCCATTCCTGCTACTCTATTTCTCCCAAGATAGAGACATACCAACTAAACATGATAGTATGAAGATTGGCTCCTCTCAGTTCATGTTGTCTTTAAATACAGTTTTGCTTTATCCTCACAGTTTCTAACGGACTTGTAGCTCAGTTTTCTATTTCTCACTTCTAATACATGGATGGCCATTCTCAGTAATGGAAAACCCACTTAAATTCAATATTTCTTTGAATTTTTCTGTCAGTTCTAATATAAGTTTCCTTGTTGATGCTTTACATTCAAAAAGTCCAACAATCTTTGCATATGATGAATTTCAGTGCATAATCTAGGGCAGTAGTTCTTCAGAAAAAATAGCATAAAGTCTATTTATTATATATATATATATATATATATATACATATATATATATGTGTGTGTATATATATATGTGTTAAGCAAGAGAATCTAAGAGGCTACACTTTTGAATTACCTTTGGAACACTGACAGTTAATATTTTTCATTTAGCAAAAAATTGTATATTTTAGTATAAAAGAAGAATATTCTTTACTATATTTTTTCTGTTGAATATTTACAGCATCAACCAACATGGATTTTAGACATGCAAATTCAAATGCAAAAAAGAAATTACAAGAATAATGGAACAGAAATGCTGCTGGAATATTTTAAATAGCTTCTAAATTGTTCATTTAAAATACATTTTGTTTCAATATGAAACAGTTCATTTCCCGTGAAGAAAGAGTGACTTTTTTTCAGAAATTAATGTTCAGCCAACATTATGTCTTTTATAACCTTTCCAAAATATGAATATGCTGATTAATTCACAAGACATAGATCTTGAACTACCCTTCTAAACATCAAGAGCTTTCATTGAAGGCCAACCCGCAGCAGCTTACTCCAAAGAGACAAGCTTTGACTTTCAGATTTTCATGAGGTCTTTCAGTCTTTATTTATGCTTATGCTGTATTTAGTTTATCCCATCTGCTTTCAATTATTGTGACTGTATGTGTTTTAGTTTGGGGGTTCTTATTTCATTTTGGTGTGGTTCTCTGTTTTTAGTAGGCCTGTCCTTTCAGATGAAGAAGAATTGGTTCCCCTGGAATTAAACATCTTCCAAGGCAGAGAAGGAAAACTAAATACATAATTATTTACAGCATGTAAATATGGGTCATACCTAAGGTGTTTGTGTCTATACAGTAAGCTAAACTCTAGATGTAGCAAAAGATACTGTGAAAAATAACTAACTAAATTTCCAACATCCATGTTTAAGACTCGGTTTCCGACAATAAAATAGTTGTCAATTATTTTTTATGAGTAACATCTAGATAAATAAACTTCATACACTGTTGATTTTTTTTTCCTGCACTACAGTCATATTAGCAAAGTTACTTTTTGCCTTTTTACTGTCATTAAAGATCCTATCAACTCACTGAAGATAGTTACAAATGAAATACTTTTATGAAAAAAAAGGCTAATATTGTGTGAAATAAAATGCTAAGAAGGTCAAAAATGTAGGAAGTTACCTGTTTAATAATGTACTTTGCTACTCTGGGATCCCATATTGTCTGTTTACTCAAGCAGGTGGATTTGCTGAAGAAGTGCTGATGATGCAATGTGCTGACCCACATTTCTTTTCCCAATGGAGTGCACCAGCTGGTATAGTTTATGCTTATAGTTTAAACAAAGCTAACATTTTTCCCTTTCCATTGTCTCCTGTTGAAGGAATAGGAAACAATATAAATGTTGTCAAGTTACCTTATAGAAAAAGCTCTATACTTACAATTATTTATGGGTTGAAATTTTTTCTTTCTTATTATGTATTACTTCTTGTGAGAATACAAAATAAAAATTTTGATCTGGGAAACATTGCTGATGTACTTATGAAAGTGCCTACCTTATCTTTAGATGATAAACACAAACCTTGAGATTATTAATTGTTAATAATTGACATTATTCTTTGAACCTTACTCTACAAAGGAAAAGAAACTATTGCTCACTTTTTTTGTTTTCTGTGGTTTCATTTCCACAGATGTCTAAAATGGCACAAAAACACTATTAAGATATCTAAAGTTTAACCTCAAAATTAGCGTTGTACATCTTGATGGCTATCTCCTTTGAGGCTTTTGAAAATATTACAGAAAAAAAAACAGGGTTAATGAATTGTAAAGATTAACTTTTGTCATATTTGAGATGCTTTATGTAGTTGTGATGTTTGTTTAATTAACAATAGCACTTTGACTGCTCAGATATCTGTTAAAAAAACCCAAAAATGTCTCTTTAAGAAGCAAGGCTGTTGAAATGGGACACTTTAATTTCAATGTGAGCCAAATATACAAACATGTGAAAATGTTCTCAACATCCAGGAATATTTTGGCCTAATGATTTTTCATTTAAAATTAAAATATTGTCTCTAAGTTCCTAATAACAGAACCTTTTTAGGTTGTTTGTGGCTCAAGCATAGTCTTTTGCTTTACCAAACTACATCAGCTAAATTCTTTTACATTGTGCCAGAAACTGATCGCGACTAATCTTCATGTGTAGAGTTAATGCCCATAAACAATTTTTGTATACATTTATGCAGTTTTAGGGAAGTCAATATATGAATTAGAAGACAGAATATTTACTGAAGGATATAATTATTTTATGTAGATGTAGTGGATGTGTCTCAGGTATAGATTGCTGTGGAGTAGTTTTGTAGTAAAATTGCATGAGGGCTTAATTTTATGTGTTTTGAAGGTTCTGGAATCTGCACTCATGTCTGCAAGTCTTGCAATCAGATCACTGACTACTGATAAATGTGATTAATGAGAACATAGATGTGCCCTTGATGAAAATTGTATTTGATGTTGATCATGAAATAATACCAGGAGGAAGCAAATGGTAAATGTGAGTGAATGGTGATGCACAAGGGTCAGTATATGAGGAGCCATGACTTAATCTTTGATGCTGAAAGTCAGGTTATCTGTTGGCTAGTTTCCAGGACCACAGTGAAACAACATTTCTTGATTGTAATAAAACTTGAATGCTCATTGTGAAAAACGCTTTTGCAAGTTGTGGAGTTTTAATGAAATTTCTACTGTTTTTTCCAGGCAACTCCATAATGCCAAATATTTCTTTGAAAAAACAAAGCAGTATTTGAATTTTCCAAATGGGTCAGAGCTTATGATTTTTTATTCTTCTTATATTTTATCTTATTTTCATTCACTAGCTTGCTTCATTCTAAGAAGCATATAATTGTGGAAGTATTCTAAGAAATATTATTCTTTAGAAAAAGCATTTTGATATGAAATTCTCCATGTGGAAGATGCAATTTAAATTTTGCTAGATAAAATGCCTTTATTTGTCATTTTGCACTGACATATTAAAATGAAAATGTGTACTCTTCTCTTTAATCCTTGAGACAATGTGTATTTTATTGTGCTTAGGAACCATGATGATACAAAGAGATGTTTTGTATTTTAGCCAGATACCAGAGTAACATAAGAATATGAGTGCTTGTGTAACTTTAGATGGAATAGGACTGAGTCACTGTAATTGTGTTTTAGAATTTATGAAAATTTATTTTTCTTTTCATCTGTAAGGGCAACACCTATTCTGGCATAGGCAAACTCACTTGTGGTAAAACCCGTCCATAAATCAGGCATTGTAATATGTCACATGTTGAGCTCCTTAGTCATCAGGTATTTGGTTAAGTAATGACAATACTTTGTTCATTCTCACCTATGCTTATGACACCAAGCTGAGTCGTGCAGTTGACACACCTGAAGGATGGATGCCATGCAGAGGGACCCAGACAAGCTCAAGAAGTGGACACATGGAAATCTTATGTAGTTCAACAAAGTGAAGAGCAAGGTGCTGCCCCTGGGGTGGGGAGTTGAACAGATTGAGAGCAGCCCTGCCAAGAGGGATTTGGAGATCCTGGTGTAGGAAAAGCCAGACATGAATTGGCAATGTGCACTTGCAGTATGGATAGCAACCACATCATGGGCTGCAGAAAAAGGTTGAGAGAGGTGATTCTGGTCCTTTGCCCAGACCCCATGCACAGTCCAGATGTGGTGTCCTCAGCACAAAAATAACACAAAATGTTGGAGAGGCCAGAGTGCCACAAAAATGATGAGTGATGAAGCACTTCTTCTTCAAGGAGAGTCTCAGCAATCTGGGATTTTTCTGCCTGGAGAAGAGAAATCTAAAGGGAGACTGTATCAGTACTTAGAGATGGCTTAAAAGAAAGATGGGAACAAAGTTTTTAAAAGGGCTTGTAGAAATAGAATAAGCAGTTGAGGTTTTAAACTAAAGAGTCAATTCACACTAAGTATGAGGAAAAAGTTTTATGATGAGGGTGGGAAGACATAGGAACAGTCTGCTCAGAGAGGTTGCAGATGTCCTATCTCTGGAAACATTTAAGGTCAGATTGGATTGGGCTTAGAGCATGCTGATGCAGTTGGAGATGTCTGTGATCATTGTGAGAATTAGACTATCTGACCTTAAAGTTTCCTTTCAACCCAGACAACTTATGATTCTATGGTTGTACTATTTATCAATCTGATATCAGAGTAGAAATATGTCATGTGAATTGAAAAAGGAAAAAGCAATTCCTTAATATACATATTTCCATTCTTTTTTTTTTTCTTTTTTACTTTGGGAATGCTATGCTTTTAATTTGTTCAGTACTTGGATATGAAATTTCTTGAAATTTTCACATTGGTGTTCTATGATTTTTTCTTTTTTTTTTTTTTTTTCCATTTTTTGTCCCTCTGGAAAAGAAACCAAGAGAACTTTTCCTAGATTAATTATAAAAAGTTAATTCAGTCTTCTTTCTATGCCTTTTTAATATTAGTGTTCCCAGATAAAATTACACTGTTCTATTTCAAAGGAAAGCATTTTTTATATGTCAGTGCATGCCGAGCATTTATAAATGGTACTTACAGGGATTTTTTTATACTTCTTTTCAATTGTTGTACCATTCTGTCATTACAATTCCTCTGAAAGGAAGGGAAGACTGCATTTTCCCTCCTGAAGACAGAATTTGAATCACCAATACCATGAGTTTGAAATTGGAAATACATTGTTTTAAAATTCACAGAGCATCTAGAAAACAATGCCCATTGCTGCTTTTTTACAGGTAAAATGTATTTTTATTAAATATGGAAAAAATATGGTTTCCCTTGTCCAGCTTCAGTGTGTTTAACCGAGATCTCATTAACCTGCAAGATATTTTCTAATTCATTCACAGATGCAGTCATGAGTAGTCGGCTGGAAATGAGGTAATTGGGGTGTGACAGAGCTCTTAGTTTGTATCCATAATTCATTCTTCATAATAGAAGAAAATGTGAAGGTGCCCTATCAAAGAAAGTTTTTATTATAAGTTTAGATTTATAAAAGGTGATAATCGCTTTTCTGGTTTTGATATGAATGCACCATTTTACAATAAAAAGAGCAAAGCTCAGATTTCAGCAATACAAGAATCCAGGGAAATGCAGACTGGCGAGCCTCACTTGATCCCTCGGAAGGTCATGGATTGAATCTTAATTTCCAGGCACTTGAAGGACAAGAAAATCTTAAGAAGTAATCAACATGAGTTCATAAAGCAACTCAAGCTATCATCAAGCTGGATCATCAGCCTGAGGTTTATTCCATGAGGCCCAAAAGACCAAGGTGCTGTATCCTCATCTTGAATCACAACAGTCCCATGCTGTCCTACAGACTGGGGAAGAGTGGCTGGAAAGCTGCCCAGAGGAAAATGAGCTGTGGCTGCTGGTGAACATCTGGCTGAACATGAGACATGTGCCCAGGAGACCAAGGCCAATGGCATCCTGGCCTGTGACAACAACGGTGTGGCCAGCAGGACCAGGGCAGGGATTGTCCCCCTGTCCTCGGCACTGGGGAGGCTGCACCTCAATCCTGTGTCCACTGTGGTCTTCCCACTACAAAAGACTTTGAGGGAATGAAGCAAATTCAGAGAAGGGCAATGGAGCTGGGGAAGGGTCTGGAGCACAAATCTTATGAGTGTCTGAGGGAGCTGGGGTTGTTTAGCCTGGAGAAAAGGTGACTCAGGGGAGACCTTATCACTCTCTACAACTGAGAGAATGTTGTAGAGAGGTAGGCATTTATATCTTCCATGTGACAAGTGAGAGGATGAAATGACCTTGAGTTGCACCAAGGAGAGGTTCAGATTACAGATTAGGAAAACTTTGTCACTGAAAATGTGGTCAGTCATTGAAACAGGCAATCTAGGGCAGTGGTTGAAACACCATCCCCAGAGGTCTTCAAAATATGCAGGAGTGTCCCACTCAGGGACACAGCCTGTTTGTGGACTTGGACATGGTAGGCTGGACTTGATTACCTTGATGGTCTTTTCCCACCTAGATGATTCTATGAGGAAGTGCCCTGACTTGTAGAGAGCACTGGATTCTGACTATCCAGATTTAGGGAAGGTCTTTGACACTGACTTCCATAACATCCTCATAGAAAAGCAGCAGAAATAAGGGCTGGATGTGCAGAGAGTGAAATGCATTGAAAACTGGATACCAATTATTTTTGAAAGTATGTAGAATGAAAATGCTACATTTTTTGAAGGAGTGCAGAATTTCTGTCACTTTTACAGAATTGCAAACATTTGGAGGTGCTTAACCTGAATCTTTATTCACAAAGGAACACAGTAGAATTAGAAAAGTTCTTTTTCTTTGCCCTTCAATATTGGATGCTTCCCAGTATATTGCCCAGATAGACTTGAAAAGATTCAAGAATGTACTTCTTTTCTTTGAAAAAGGGGCATTTTACTCAAAAATATGGATTATTGTCTCAGAAGTTAAGTTACTCTATCCTTACATCTCTGGATTATTACATTGTAAGAATTCTAAAGCCATAATTAGGATTATTCCTTTCTTTCATGTGCTATATTTTACATGGTAGATGTTGATTTTTTTTTTCACCACCAAGAAAAGATCTTCAAACATCTACTGCAGCTTCAGTTTCCTTCTTTTATACAAGTGGAGAAAATGTTATCAATTCACTATATACATATACCTTCTATCAGCCTATAGCACCTCACTGACATGCCCATCTTCATTTTCCATAATGTCTATGTTGTAAGAAACACATTAAAAATATTCACAGCTCTCAATATATAATAATTAATAATTCTGGAGAGAACTCACTTAAAATCCCCAAAGAAATAAATATACAAAATACTGTACCATAGTAAGGGTGTTCTTAGGTGTAATGTTAGAGGTGCTATCTTTCTTTCTGCCTAATAAACAAGACTCCTTAGCAGGAGAGCTGAGTGGCAGAACTGATAACAGCAAGAGCATGAGAGACTGTGGAAAAATTTCAAATAAAATAATTACCTTTACTAGCTCTGCAAAAGTTTCAGTAAATGCTGAAGAGGAGAAAATTGCAGGTGCTGACTTCAGAGAGTTGTAAAAAATTCTCTGTAGAAAATATCCTAAATTATACGTTTTAAGTTTCTGATTGTTTTTCTCCTATATTGCCTCCTGCTGCTGGAAGCCCACCTGGTCTCTGTTACATCTCCTATTCAGCATATTCAAAGTTTGCTAGAACTGCTTCAGGGTTGAATATTTTAGAATATTGTTAATATAGCAGATTTTGACATTCTATTGTTCAAATGGCAACAATATTTTTTTCTAATTATTTTTTTGCTGGGTTGAAATTGAAACTCCCTTCAGAGCAGAGGATGCTGAATTCCAGACTATGAGAACTTAGCAACAATTTATTTTTTTTCCCCAGTTGCATCAAGTCGGGGAATAGATGACTTTTGTATTTAAATCAGCAGAGTCACATGAAAGAAAGAGCAACATCTGACCAAACACCTACAAAAATGGCATTCATGAAATACTATCATCCTAAAAAGCTGATACACTATAATGATAACTGCTTAAATTTTAAGAGCTTCATTTCTCAGAGGTGCTCTTACAGAGAGCAACTGAAGAGTACAAGTCTCAGAAGTGCTGAACACGTCTCAGTAAGATATCCTATTCTCTATTCAAGATCAAAATACATTTTAGATTGGCTGTAACCTGCGTACTCACTTAGAAGTCTGTCCTCAGAGATCTGTTTTAAAATCTTTACTAGAGAAAAGAATTTACTGCACAATGCAAAATATTTGAGAAACATATATTCAAGATGACTGATTTTAATAAAGAGTTACCAACTTTTATAAATCAATCTATGTTTTAAATTCATCCTAATATTTTAGTCAATAATTCTCAATGGTTTCTCCCTTCATCCCCCACCCACCCTAGAAATTTAAAGAGAAATGAAATGTATATGGAATGTGGATATTAAAAATTTTCAGAAGTAATTAGCTATAAAGAAAAATTCCTAAATATGGATTTCATGTAGATAGATCAACAGATGCAAATGATTTTCAAGATCTACTTTTTTTGTCTTTGGAAGCACTAGGAATGTAGGTAGGAACACTATGTATATTCTTCAAGCTTCAGATATGCTGGGAGAAATAAAAGGGAGGGGATGGATGTATCTTCTGACCCAGGGTGTAATGGAATAAGACTTGTTTTGCTATCAAAGCTGCATAGATACTTTACAGATCCTTATCAAGAAAGGTTTAGTTGGCCAAGGCTTTCTGGCTATTTATGGTATTTTTGTTACATAAACAGTTAATTTTAAAGTTTAATACGCAGTCCAATGCAATAGTAAAATTATTTTGAAATCCTTTACAAATTACAATAATGGATTAGAGCACCACACAAGGATACTGCAAAATTTAAGTATCACCATTCTCTAATCTATCATGCAGATCTCTAACAGAGTTAATAATGGTATGAAGCATAATTACTGCAGCTTGCACAATAGGAATACATTGCTATTTGTCTGAAAGGAGATAAAGTTGAGGGAAGGAATTACAATGTTCTGTTATTGAACTATATGTTTGAAATTCATGGAATTGCTGAATGCTTGTGGAATTATTTCTAAATTTTGTCATAGCTATGCTTAAATTTTTGGCTGAGATGTTCTCTACAATTTTAAATTTCAGATCTCTTAATAGGAGTAAAATAAAATAATCTGCACAAAATATTATTTCCATAAAAATTGACAAGATATTTTGGGGATTTCATTGATTGCATTACCACAATTTATTGAAAGGAGTATCATATCTTCATCTTTGAAGTAACACAGTAAAGGTATACACAGTTTTTATGATAGAACTTAAACTGGCAAAGTCACCCCTTTCATAATAGTGAAAAAAAGTGACTGAAACTCCTAATTCATGAAGTTGAACATTTTTGCTGTCACGAGAGACATACATGCCATTTGTTCTTGATTAAAAAGTCAGTTAATTTAAGAATATATATGCTTCTGAACTGAATTCTTCAATAAGTGCTTAAAAAGGCAATCCAGACAAGAATTCCTGAGACATTTAAACATTAAGGGTCATACAAGAGAAGTATTTGTTCATACATTTTAATGTAGAGTGTATTCCTGTAAATAAAGAGTTCTGTATGTGAATTACTTTGTACAACTGATTAGTCTCATATAAGCTAACTGAGATATTTAAGTGCAAAAGTGCTTGTGGGATCCTGAGCTGTCTGTTAGGCCTGTTATCAATACCCTTCTACATATGCAACACACCCAATAAACTATTTCATGTGCCACATGACACCATAAAAAACAAAAAGTATCAAAAATAAGCCTGTTTTTTATCACAATTGCATATTCAATCACCAATTTTTGGAATGTTTTTAAGACTGACCCCTTGACTACAACAACTTAACCATGGGGTTCTTAAATGCAGATAAGAACTAGAAAGCTGACAGATTAAAAACATATATTTTCCTTTGGAAAGGTCTCACTGCTGACTTTTATTTTAATAATTTACAGTGAAAAAAAATATTGTAACACAGATGGAAGTATACCAACGAGTGATGGTTGCCATCAGCAGAAAATACCCACTGGCTTTGACATATTCCAATGTTTGTGACATGTGAAGTTCTACTAGCAGTAACTTCATGATCAAACAGTTATTATCTGGTAAAAAAATGCACAGAAAGATTCTGGAAGCTATAGAAGGTGGCTCTTATGCAAGCTTAATGGTATTTTTAAGGCAAAAATAAATTTTAAATTTAAACAAAATTAAAATTATAGATGAGAGCTACTAATACTGTGTCCATAGTCCTATAACCTGTAACTAACTTATATTCTTGTACATTTGTCATACTTTGGTAGAATAAAAATCAAAGAAAGAGACAAGAATAGTGTTAAAAGGAAAAATAAGTGTCCTAAAACATGAGGACTTAATAAAATATTAGTAAGGAAATTATATAATGTAAAGATCTTGCAACTCTTATGAATAGAGAACTAAAAGTTTTGCCACAGTTTGATACGAAAATTGCATAGGTTTAATAACAAATCTTCAAGTATGTCAGTTATAATCAGTTAAATTTTCATAGTTAAGAACAAGCAGTAGGTGTATAGATGGTACAGATGCTGAAATGCATAACTAGGACAGATGGGAATAGGATCACATGATAAACAGTATCTTTCAGCCCTATTTATAAATTTATTGATATTACTGAAATTACCATTTTACTTCCCTTTTTCGACTACGAATGTAGACACCCATGGATTACAAGTCTTAATTGCATCTTAATTGCTGACTTGAACAGTGACAGACAGTGAATGATTTCCATGGATGCTGAATAAAGCATTCTATGATAAATATTAAACAGATGGTCTTCATTAAAAAAAAATACTATTTTTTTTACATTCCGTAGGATTTCTCAAAAAGGGCAGACTGCTTAACTGAAAGAGGAGGTACAATATCCATAATACTGCAAATAATTTCATATGGAAATTGCTATCTTGGTCCTGTGATGGTAGTTGGACAAATATTGTTCCCAGTAATGTTGATTCTGATAGTATAAGGTAGTTGTTTTATCATTAATGCTGAGGCTTTGTTCTTCATTGGCTCATCTTCAGGAGGACAAGGTTCTTCAGTTGATCAAATCTAAAAAAAAGTTTCTCAAAGTGGTTGTGTGATGCTGCATAGAAAAATTTTAATTTATTAGAGTGTTATATAAGTTAGGATTAAACTAATGGAAATCAGTATTTTAGGGAATTTTAATATATACTTAAAATAAATTTACTGAAATATCTTTATATATTTTCTGCTTCCTACGTAGCTCCAGAAAGAAGAAATACTTGTTTTTCATTGCTGTGAAATCAAAAGAAGAGAAAATATATGGGGAAGACAAGTATTTTCCTTTAACTTTTCTTGACAAAATGTGCATAAAGTGGATGTTATCTTTCAAATTTTATACTTTTTAAAGGGAAATATAGAAGGGCAATATAATGGGTATTTTAAAAAGTAAACCCTTGCTGGTTCATATGGAATGCAGCAGTGCACCCATATAATGTACTAGCTAGTAATGAATGACTGAAGTTATGTTTTTAGTAGGTGGATTTGATTTACCACAAATAAAAATAGTTTTTCCTAGTACTAAGACAAAAATATTTTCCTGTACATAAATGCATTTTGATACTTCATTTATTTCCTCTCTTTCTTCTGTGCACGTGTGAACTTCTAAGCTCTTTGCAAAAATTTCAGCATCATTACTCCACTATTACAAAAACCTGAGAGGAATTGAAATAATTTACTAAAAGACATTATACAACCTAGGGATAGCCTATTATTATATTCCTGTTTGGAAACAATCCTAAGATGTCTGCTCTGCTGAGTTGATAGAGCAGTTTGTAATGTCTTCCTCTGTAAAATATAAAAGATCCGTGAAATATATGGAGTGTTTGATACAAAGCAATGTACTTATTCCTTAAATAGCAGTGGAGTTTAGTTAAAAAATATTTAAATAAATTAAATACAATAATAATTATATTTAACATCTACCAAGGTTCAGTGTACAATTTCTAAGACTTCCCTCTTCTATTTGAGAACCATTCCAGTTAATGAACACTTGTCATCTTATGAAATAAATTCTTGGGTCACGACAACCTGAGCTAAGCAGAAAAGTTCTTTAGTAGAGAGCTGAAGAATGCCAATGAACTGAAACACCGACAATTGTCTTAATTTAGAATGTTAGTGAATGAAGTAATAAAAATAGTCACTATTACTGGAAATTGGTCCAATATTTGTAAATTTTTACTAAAAAGGCTGTTTAATCTTAGTAGATCATGCCTTTGTCCCCTTCCTTTTTCTGTAGCTATAGCATTTATCATCTGCAAGAAGCTTAAATGTTGTTTTCAAATCTGGATGTGTGAAGGTCATAAAAAGTAGATCACCCTGTCCATAAAACTGCGACATTTCTATCCACTCTACATTCTGGGTCTTAACACCTTCTTAATTTAAAATATGTGACTCACTGATGTGCATGGAAACTTTTATTCATGGAAATTTTCCCTTACATTTGTGACAACATGGTCTGAGAAATATTAGATATGGGTCTATCCCCTCCAAATTAAATTTCTAAACTGCTGAAGACAGTGGAAGTGTCTCTTCTTATCTTTAATAGGTGTGTACCTAAAAGGCAAAATACCTGTGAAAAACAGGACAAACAGCACTGGCCTATGACTCTCCAATTGCACTTAAGAAAATAAGGCATTTCACAGGAGATGATATGTGGTATAAGGATTTCTCAGAACCTGAAGAGATAGTTTTTACTGCAAGTCTGAAGAGAGGAAACCAACATGGACAGTGGTCCATGAATATCAGACATATTCAAGTTTCTGTGAATGATAAGAAGTGTTATTCATCTTCCCTTTTAATTTGTTTCAAGAACCTTAGAGAAAAACTTCCCAAGGATACACACATGAAGACCTCATGAGGACTCTGGCCTGCAAACCACTTTGATGATGAAGGTGGATAGTTCTTCTAAAATCACCTTGATATTAAAAGCCTAGTTTATACCTCCTGTATTATCCTTCTTTTCCCTTTTTAGACCAGCTAAAAATGATGATGAATAAACTGTATAGGATAATTAATGTTTATTAAAACTGAGTAAAATATTTAATAAATATTTAGATGAAACTGACTTTATTGATTAAATATCTAGATGCTGGCTTCAATATATTGTTTTGTGGCACAAGATGGTGATCATGAATCTTTTTAAAAGGAGACGATTATGATCAAATCCATTTCAGATAAGGTATTTTCTGAAAATTTAATCATCGGCTTTGGTAGTGAGTTAATGGGTCCTTTTCCCTTCTATACAGCATATTGTATTTAAAATTTCCTTTGCATATACAGAATTGAGAAGTCTGATTAAATATGCATGCAACAGAAGCTAGAAATAAAGAATTCAAAGGACAACCATGGGGAGATTTGATTGGGCTGAGCACTTCACAAGCATTTCTGTAGGGTACTGTAGGTACTCTTTCAGATTAGAAAACTTTGTGACTAGGATATAATGACTTTTTATTCCCTGTGAAACTCTCCCTCTTTTTGTCTTAGTCACTTTTCTCTTATACGACTAATGATATCATTCAAATGAAAGCCATGAATCTTTCACTCAGTAAGTTACAAAAAGAGCAGCACTTCAAGCTTTGAAATACTAACAGACTAAAGGAAAAGAAGGCATAAGAAAAAGAGTGTGACCACTTTTCTCTCTTCAGTGACCAAATAACCACCTCAAAGTTAGTTATTCTAGCTATCTCAAAGGCTTGCTTCAAAGAAGTCTTTTTGAAGCTTGAGAATTTTGTGACTGAGAACAGAATAGATATGTGAAGCCTACAGTCAGGATGAGCAAAGATCAGAAAATAGCTGTCTGGATAGAAGTCCTCTGTCAAAAGATCTATAGTTCTTACCTGGTTTATTTCAGAATCTTTTCTTTTTCAGGTATGAATATAAATAATAGATTTGGAAACCTAGGTGTTTAGCAAATGTTTTGTTTGAGAAGTGCACCCACCCACCATAGACATAACAGAAATAGCAGTCTCATTCAAAAAAACTTTTAGATCATAATAAGACAGCTCTGATCCAGAGTAATGTTTCATGGACTAGGTCTCCTTTTTCCCTATTTTATCATATTTTTACCTATATTTCAGGGATTAGTAATATTTATGTCCCAACTCTTTGAAACCATTGAATTTCAAGTTATGAGTTTCTTACCCAGAGAGTTTAGAAAATGAGACTGAGAGAGTCTATGCTGCAAGTCACAGGATAGAATGTTGATGCTATTCTATCCAAGGAATAGTATTATAATAAATTATTTAAAGTATAAAATATTAAAATAAAGTAATAATTTGGTGCTCAGTATTTTAAATATTGTAATCAAATACTGATGTAGAAAAAAGAAACATAGAATCATGGCACCATTTGGATTGGAAGGGACATTCAAAGACCATCTAGTCCCACCCTCCTACCTTTGACATTGCCATCATCCACTATATTAAGCCCCTCAAAGCCCCACCTAACTGATCTTGAACCTTGATCACTTCCAGGAATGTGGAATCCACAACATCTCTGGGAAACCTGTTCCAGTGCCTCCCCACATTCATAAATAATTTCTTTCTAACATACACTCTAGACCTACCCTCTTTCATTTTAAAACTGTTATTTCTTATATTGTCACTAGAGGCCTTAGTAAAAAGCCTCTCATCTTTCTTATAACCCTCCTTTATGTATTGAAAAGCTGCTGTAAGGTCTCCTGAGAAACTTCTCCAGACTGAAAAACACCAAATGTTTCAGCCTTTTTCACAGGAGAGAGAATTTTTGTGGCCCACTTCTGGACTCACTCCGATACGTCAATGTCCTTTTTATGCTGGGGGCCCAGAGCTGGGTGCAGTACTCTTCGTGGGATCTCATAAGGGCAGAGTAGTGGGGAGAATCACCTCCATCAACCTGCCAGCCATGGAAGGGCAACTCTTTCCTCATGTCCTGAAGAAAGAGAAAATGATTTCACCTTCCATGTTAAGGCCATAAACCTTGTTATATTTATAGGAATGAAAAAATATATATGCATGCATATATATATATATATATATATATATATATATATATATATAATGTTTGCATGTTTAAGAATGGTGTGCAGCCTGGACTTCACAGCATGGTCAGATGGACATTTGATTTCTGTTTCCACCTTCAAAGAATGCCACAGTGTGAATGGAAATAGTCCCACGCTTAAACTTCCAGCTGAAATCTGAAGTATCTGATATTCTCCTGCACTAACAATGTGAAAGATTATATTCTAGAGTGAATTAACTGTTGCTTTGTTTCACCTTGATAACCTTAAAGTGACAAATCTTTCATAGTCAAATTGTAAATATATCTTAATTAAATATTTGCAGCATTTTCAAGCTAAACAGACTAAGAAATCATCAGCCTAGAGGCTTTCTCTGTGTCATATTACTTCACTCACTGAATACTAAAAATTTTGTAAACCTTGAAGGTATTTTTGCATTTCACCCGTAGAATGCAACATTTGTGACATTTTAAAGATTTAATTAAAGAATACTTCTCATGGTAGAATTCCACAGGAAGTGCTGGGTGACAAAACCCCAGTGTTGTGAAATTAATTGTACCACTAATGTATAGCTGTAACAAGTCGAAAGCTTGAACCCAATGAAACAACTCATTAATCTTCAACCAGCTGTACTGAGCTAGGTGAATAATTTCTGTATTCACATCAAGTTATCTTAAAAAGGAAAAAAGTCTGAAAAGCTAAGGTATTGTTTTTATGCAGGAAAATTTATTTTTCAGAACAGAATATATTGCTTAGACATGTTTATCACTTTTTTTTTTCTGAATTAATTTTTAAAGCTCTTTAACTTAGTTTTAAAAATACATTGTTTGTATTTTAAAAAAATGATAGAAAGCCTTTCTTTTCTTCCTTTCTTTCTTCAAAAACTATATTTTTAAAAAAGAAAATTTTTAAAAAGGAAGAAGGTAAAAGAGTTTTCTGGTGGGCATAGTGATAATTTTAAAAGATTGTGTATTTTGATACCACGTTTTCTTTATGGATTATATGATTTGTACAGTATTTCTTGAAGAATTCCAAATAAGTTTATTGGCCAGTATTTTAAAGCACAGAGATAATGGCATATTTAGAATATAAGCCTGCTTTTCTTAATTTCATAAAAACTAGTAGCTTTCCATACATGGGCACACAGACTGAAGCTCTGTGAGGGGAGCTGGAATGTGACAGTGATGGGAAGCAAATCAGTAAGGCAGAGGGAAGTAGGGAAGCTGAGGGAGATTTTACCTAAATCTCAGGTAAAATGTCTCAGGTTTCTTCTAGGTTTCTTCCATTCACTTGACATGCAAGCAAATACTTGTCTTTAGATATGGTAAGAAGACTTGTTTCTAACAATAAATTAAACTTCAAAGATGATAACATGAGAACCTCTAACAGATCACAGAAGGGGAAAATCGATCGGCCAAAACTGACTGGGACTAAACTTGTAACACAGAACCAGAAGAAACTATCAAACTTCATAGACAGTGAAGTAGAATACTTCGGAGAAGGATGTGAAAGATAGGGCATGGTGGAATGCGGCATTACTAGGAATTTATGACTAATGCCGAATGTAAAATCAGTAAAACAAAGGTCAGTGGACAGAGAGAAGCAGCTGTTTTTTCAGGACTGGGGGAAAGGGACTTGTAAGGTAAAGCAAACCATGTAATTGAAGCAGCTCAGCACTTCCTCTCAAGCAGTTCTGCTTCTGATCATAGCAGCTTTGAGCAGAAAGATAAATGTGTGGCTGATCTGATCATTGATGTGGCTGACTTTATTTTGTGACTAGGAGAGAGCCAAGATGTTTTTCCTGCCACCAGTGAGAGATCATTCAACAGAGACAAATAAGATAATTTGAGACCTTAACAGAATGCAGACAATTCCATCAAATAAAAGTACATTTCTATCATGTATAGTGCAATGCTAATTGCCAAACATTTTCCCTTTAATGGATCTATTATTTTTTTTCAGTTTCTAAATTTCTTATGTGTTTCTTCCAAATACAAGAATTTGAACTAGATCACAACAATAGTAGTGAATCAGTCAAGACACTGCAGAGCAGTATTAGCTGTCAATTAATAATTTCACTGTAGAATTCATCCTGATTTAGCAAAAGTGAATGAAAAATTTCTTTCCTTCTATATTTTTCTAATGAGGAGTTATTGAATTGCTTAAAAAAGGGATCTGATTGGTGTTTCATGTTGAACTATGTTTTTTAAAATATACAATGACTGCAAATTCACTACTGGCCTTTGAAGCCAGGATAAATAAAAGAATACAAGAAGAAATTCACTATAATGGCTGTAGAGGATTGACCCTGGCTGGATACCAGGTGGTCACCAAAGCTGCTCCACCACTCCCTTCCTCAACTGAATAGGGGAGAGAAAACAAGAGGAGAGATAGGGCAGTGAGAGATCATTTGTCACTTACTGGCACAGGCAAAAGAGACTTGACTTGAGGAGAGTAATAGAATTTATTACCAATCAAATCACAGAAGTATGTTGAGAAAATAAAACCAAATCTTAAATTACCTCTACCTCTCCTCTCTTCACAGGTTCAGTACTACTCCTAATTTCTTGTGCTCCTTCTCCAGAACAAGAAGACTTGGAACAGGGCTTGCATTCTGTTCTTCACCCATTGTTTTTGCCACTTCCTCCTTAGGGGTAGGACTACTCATACTCTTCCCCTGCTCCAATGTGGGGTTCCTCTCATGGCAGATTTCTTCTGAGAGTTCTCCCATGCGGGTCCTTCACAAGGGTTGCAGCTCTTCACAAACTGCTCCACCATGGGCTTTTCTCTCCATGGGGTCATAGCTCCTGTCAGGAGCCTGCTCCAGCATGGCCTTCCCTTGGAGCGACAGACTCCTTTGGGCATCCACTTGCTCTGGTGTGGGATCTCCAAGGGCTGCAGGTGGATTTGAGCATCTCTGTGTTCCCCCATGGGCTGCAGGGGCACAGCTGCCTCACCATGGTCTGCACCAGGGGAACCTCAGCTCCAGTGTCTGAAGCACCTTCTGCCTCTCTTTCTCCACTGACCTGGGTGTCTGCAGAGTTCCTCTCACATAATCTCCTCCTGTAATCGTGCAGGAGCTTCTTGCTCTCCATGTTAAATCTGTTATCCCAGAAGCTCCACCATTATTACTGATGGAAGTGGCCTTGCTCAGAGGCAGGTCAGTCTTGGATTGGATCCTGCTGGCACTGGCTCTGTCAGACCTGGGGGAAGCTTCCCAGAGAAGTCACCCCTTGTAGCCCCACATTACTAAACCTTGTCGCTCAAACACAATGGCCCACTGCCAGTATATTGAAAATATTGTCCATGTATGAAAGTGAACACTCTTTACTTCAGAGGTACAATAGCCAGGTATACAATTTATAGTCAATGCACTGGCACGAGCATGCATCCCAAATTCTCCAAACCCTCTTGTGAGAGTAGCAAAGAGAAATCTTGACAGACTGATGTTTATTGATATGAATTGCAGGCTGGGAACTGATGCCATGTCATCTTGTAATGCCAGTTCTGCATTTGTTCCTTAGACTTCTGTCATCTTTCAAAAGAGATTAAAAGCTGAATAGAAATATTTCATAAGTAACAATGCACTTCACAATTATGTTATTTGTTAAATTATTTGTAACTCCGAAAAAGAGCAAATCCCATGTTTTATAGATAAATGAGGTTTTTTAACAGATACATTAGGTTTTTTATCAATACTTTTCTGAGCAGAGTGCTGAATTCTGATAAACTGGAAAACTATTAAATCCAGTCACTACAAGGATAAGTTCAAAATTTACTTGCAGATTTTAAACCTCATGTGTTTTGGTTTTAAAAATTATTTTAAATGTTTTCTATGTTATTTTGTTTATTTTAAATTACTTTTGGCTGGAAAGTTACTGAAAAAAATGAAAGAAATTATCTGAAGTTATTTATTTGGCTCTATTTTCTGTTTGTTATGATATCTTTCTGCAAGAAATATTCAGAATTCAGAATCTTTAGCAATTTGATGTTTATTCTTTCCTTCCATGTAATTTTACTTTGTGACCTAAAGACACAGTATTTACACAGAATATATTCACAAAAATGATACAATTAATTGTTTATAGGCATTATTTTTCAAATGACAATTTCTATTTATTGTAATATGCAACATTTACCAAGTAATTTTGTAGATACAAAAATGATGCAATGTGTGATTTGGTGTGTCATTTCAGAGAAGCTCTTGGATTAGGATCAGATTCAGAAACTAGTGGTGATAAAAGTATAAATTCTGTCAGCCATTTGTAGGAACATGCCTGTGTTGGGTTTTGAGCTTATGTGACAGAGGATGAGGTAAAAATAAAATAATTGCTTTTAGTGGTTTGAGGGTTAGGTGACATGCAGGAAAAGCATTAGTTTAGAATGTTCATTTTCCTTCAGTCCATTCGTTTCCATTACATTCTGAGGAATGTACTGTTCAACAGCAGATCAGCATCACTTCTATCACTTTTATGCTTCTAGCACTAATAATTTAAAACCTTACATCTTTGATATTGGTTCCCTGCTAAGCCTTTACCCTTTCAATTATAATATTGACTTTTCTTTATAGTTTCTTGCAATACTTCTTGTCATGTTATTGCTATGAATGCTCATTCCTAAAAAGATAAAAGGAACACTGCAATGTACTTCTCAGCCTTTGTACAGAGGATTGCAAGCTTGTGAAAAGTGACTTTTTCTTTCTTTTTCTCTTGAAAATAACAAAAATTCCTAACCTAATTTTACCAAGTGCATTGAAAAGATGTATTTCTGTGTATTTGCTAAGTAATCATGCTCTCCATAGGCCAGTAATCTGCAAGATACATCATAATACCTGCAGCTTGCAGAAGATGGCCATCAGTGATGTGCACGTGCTTAAGACAGGTTTTTCCAAAGTATTGCAATTATGAATATATTGAGATGTTTTTTCCTCTGGGGAAAAAAAAATCTTGTTCTTGCTAACATTTGAGATAAATTAACTTGGTTAATGTGTGTTTCTTTCACACTTCCCTATCTTCCTTGCTTCCCCAGAAGTAAATGCTAGCTCCTTGCCCTTGTGGACCAAAGTTTAATGGATGGTATGTCAAAATTGAAGTAGCAGGTGGTGTACCAGGAAGCATTTATGCAATACTATTGAGAAAGAGACAGGTAAAATAATTACACTAAAACAAATATTTTATTTAATGTTTTCAGGCATCAGCAGGAATTTATTACCTATCAAGCAGACTTAATTTCAGGCACAGCTGAATACCAACCAGAAAGAAG